>NW_006408957.1:418058-449667 GCF_000296735.1 Chrysochloris asiatica
CCATGTTCTGTTCGAACAACTGCTTCTTGGTCTAGGTACAGATTTCTCAGAAGTACAATTAAGTGTTCTGGAATACTCATACTTCTCAATGTTGTCCATAACTTGTCATGATCCACACAATCGAAAGCCTTTGCGTAGTCAATAAAGCATAGGTAAACATCTTTCTGATATTCTCTGCCGTCAAGGTTAGCTAGGTATTTACAGGACTGGGGGATTTATTGCAATGGGAAAAGGAAGCGGTTCCCATGCCTTAAGCCGGGAAGTGACATGTAGTGATTGTTTTTCAAAAAGATCCCTCTGGATTGCTGTTTGGGATGATCAGTTTTGGATAATAGCGATGGTCGCACAACGTTGTGACAAATGAACGCCACTGAAAATGGCTGATAGGATAAATTCTATGTTATACATGGAGTCCTGATGTGGCGCTGTGGGTTAATGCTCCAGACTGTAAAGCCGTTTGAACTGCAGGGTGGCGGTTCAAGCTCACCGGCTGTTCCTTGGAAACCCTATGCAGTGCCACTATGGGTTGGAACCGACTCGGATGGCACTTAACAACAACATGTTGTATATATTTTACCACGACTAAAAAAAAAAAAACAACTCATAGGAATACAGGTAAAGATTTAACTGTTGTTACATGGAGGGAATTGCAATCGTGGTGAATCAGAGTATATGATTTGTTGACTATAAAGCTGGGGATCTGCTCCATAAACCAACACAATAAAAAGTTTTTTTAAATACTCACAGGAAAATGAACTGAGCCCTCTGGCAGCTGTGTGGAAAGGAAATAAAGGCTAGGGAGGAGGGCAGATGTGGCAGGAAGCTGCCCTGCTGACCAGGGGGAGGGCGGTGGTAGCCTGGGTAGAGTGCATGTCTGTAATGTCACCTGCAGGTCAAAACAAACTAGGCACGTCGTTCACCCATTTAATAGACAGAATGAAGCCCAAACCCCGTCCTCAAGTGGGGGGGGGCACTGTGGGGTCAGGGGCTTCCTGGCGCCTAGCGCAGAGTGAGCGCTCCACAAGGATGGTGGGAACAGGGGTCGTGAAGCTGGGTGGGTCTCTGCAGGACCTGAGATGAGGCCAGGCAGGCTTCCTGGAGGAGGTGGTTGGAACTGGCTAGGGATGGGAGGTGACCGAGTGGGTGGAGGGGACCAACTGCGACCGGCCCCGGGCGCCCCCGCTCCGCCGCAGGATGACACCAGCTCGCCCTAAAGTCGGGCGGGCAAGGTTGGACAGCGTAGATTTCCTAGGACTCAGAAAGCCGACTCTTAACGGTTGAGCGTCGGGATCTCCTGGGCTGCGAGGGCTTTCCGGGGGGCGGGGCCTACAAGGGGCGGGGCGCGGAGGGCCCGCGGCCCGGAAACGCGCGGGCGGGAACCTGGCTCAGAGCGAGGACTCCTCCGGCACGCACGGGTGTGCACCCGGCCTGGAGCGCAGGTACTCTCGGGCCGCCGGCGGGAGAGTTTGCAGTGGAGAGCAAACCTCAGAGTTCGCCGAGGACTCCGGATGGCTTGGGGATGGGGTGGCGAGCGCGCTGCGGCTGGGACCAGCCTTCCACCCGGTGGTCCTAGTCGGACTACGCCGGGCACCACCCTTCCAAGCACACCAAGGTGTCTCCTGGAAGCGGTGGACAATCCTCCTCGAGTGGTCACTACGTGGGGGCCCGCCCCCACTACTAGAGGCCAACTTGTGGTTCAGACCCCAAGTTTCCTCCCTTACATTCATTTTTTCGCCACAAGGAGCACAGTTACTGTATTCCCGCCTGCGCTGATGAGAGAGATGGATGGGCGGGACCCAGTCCAGGAATCCCAGGCCCTGTCCATCAGGATGAGCGGACAGGTCTGGGAGGTCTATGGTCCCCCAGCTCCTCAACAGGGCTCCTCAGGCTCGGCGGCCTCCTGGTGCCTCAGCCTCTGGCCCCACCCACACTCGTTTCCGAGATGACCCATCCACTGGGATGCAGAGGGTTAGCAGGTCCTTGTCCACTTCAATCAGCCTGGCCCTGGGCTTTGAGACCAGATGGCTTGCTTCTCACACCCCTCAAAGTCCCGATCCCCACTGGTGCTCACCCCTCCCCTTTCCTGCACAGCCTTCCAGCCCTGCCTGAACAGGCCTGCCTGGCGAGCTGGGACATGTCCGGCCCCCAAGGGCAGTCGGTGGGTGATGGCTGCTACGGCGGAGGGGCTAGAGCCCGAGGCGGTGGCGGCAGCGGCGGCTGCTGCTGCTGGAGAAGACACTGCGGAAGATGCCGGTGCGGTGCCAGGGGGATCCCCTCTCCTGACTGGGAACCGCCTGAGCCTGGATTTGAACCCTGGGGGCTGCGGCCAGCTGCTGCACCTCTGTGCCCAGCAGCCCTTACAGCTACTGCAGGTGGAGTTCCTGCGGCTGAGTACCCATGAAAACCCCAGGCTGCTGGGGGCCACCCTGACCCAGGTGCCTGGAAGACTGCCCCATCTCCGGTCCCTGGTGCTCAAAGGTGAGAGCCACCCAGCCCTGCCCTGTACCAGCCCCTACCCTAGCTCCTGCCCACTCTGCCCTCTTCCTGGTGGTCTTCCAAAGTGAAGCCTGGTTTCCTTCTCTCTGCATCTCAAGTGGTGCACCATTCTGCCCCCATCACCGTGCTGGACCCAGCCCTACCCAAATTCCCCAAGGGGAGGCTGGCTGGGCTCCTGCGATGGAGGCATTGGACATGGTAGCTGCTAGGTGGAGTTTCCCAGCAGTCCCCAGTGGGGGTGTTTTTTCCTAGGGGTGGGGAGTGGGGCTGACCACAGCTGAAGTTCTCTGAGATGAGCTGGGTCTCTGTCCTGCTCCCTCTCCACATACTGGCATCTGTCCTGTCTCTCCATCTCTGTCCCCATGTCCCTGAGAAACACATCCAGCTCTCTTTGTCCTCCAGGTGGGCAACGCCGGGACGCACTGGGGGCCTGCCTCCGGGGCTGCCTGACTTCACTGCCCGCTGGCCTGAACAGCCTGACCCGCCTGGCCCACCTGGACCTGAGTTTCAACAGCCTGGAGATTCTGCCAGCTTGCATCCCAAAGCTGCATGGCCTAGATGCGCTCCTGCTTTCTCACAACAACCTCTCAGAGCTGCCTGAGGCCCTGGGGGCTCTCCCTGCCCTCACCTTCCTCACTGTGACCCACAATTGCTTGAAAACATTGCCCAGGACTCTGGGGACCCTGTCCGCACTGCGGCGCCTCGATCTCTCTGAGAACCTTCTGGACACGCTGCCTGCTGAGATTGGAGAGCTGAGCAACCTTGCTGAGCTCAACCTGGCCTCCAACCGGCTGCAGAGCCTCCCAGCCTCCCTCAGTGAGTAGCTTGCTGGCATGTTGGCCTGCCCCTCGGCCACTGCCAAAGCCTCTCCCCGGCCTGCCTCCTCCTCCAGGGGACCCCTGCTCACGCACGCGGCTGCACCACATTTGAGCTGCTGCCCCCTAGTGCTCTGCTCCCTGGGTCGTCCTCCCCCCACACACCTAGGAAGGAGGCTCTTGTTGAGTCAGAGCCTGACCGCCCATCCCAGTCCAGAGCCGGGGCCTCCAGGGTGGGCTATCCAAGTCCCCACCGGCCCTAAGCCAGTGCCGCCCCCCAGCGGGGCTGCGGTCCCTTCGGCTCCTCCTCCTATACAGCAACCTCCTGACCTCACTGCCCACCGGTCTCATCCACCTTCCGCTGCTCGCCCGGCTCGACCTGAGGGGCAACCAGCTACGGGACGTGCCCCCCGAGTTCCTGGACGCCCCCTTCGTGCGGCTGCAGGGGAACCCCCTGGGTGAGGCCCCGCCAGATCTCCTGAGCCCCCCAGGTGAGCTTGGTGCTAGGGTGAGACAGGCCAGGGAGAAAACATAGATCAAATCACTTACGGTAACGGGTCCCCTTTTCCCTCCTTACAGGGCCACCGGAAGCTCCGGAGATGCCCAGGCTCTTCTTGACCACAGAGTTGGACAGGTATGTACAAGGTAGAGTGGCCACTTGTGACAATCAGCCCATGCTGGACACCTTGTTCCTGTCACAGCCTCTCCTGGGGTCCATTGTGCTCTGACCTAATGGTAGCCCTTTTTTGCACCCAGCTTCCTGGTGACTCCCCAAGGGTGCTCTGTGACCCTGGCCTGTGGCATCCGCCTACACTTCCCTGCAGGGGCCACTGCCTCCCCCATCACCATCCATTACCGACTGTGGCTGCCCGAGCCGAGCCTGGTGCCCCTGGGACCTCACGATTCCCTCCTCAGCCGTGTCCTGGAGCTACAGCCTCACGGGGTGGCCTTCCGGCAGGCAGTGAGCCTCTGGCTACTCTTTGTGCCACCCCGGGCCCAGCGTTGCCGTGAGGTAGTGGTCAGGACCCTGGGTGAGGACAGCTGGATGGACCTGGAGACCCGTGTGGAGGAGGAAAAGGAGCTTCCCAAGGTAAGGCCCGCTGACCTGACTCTCTGACGCGGCACCTCTACCCCAGACCCACTCGCCTGACTCTTGGCTCCCTTTGCCTGGGTTGTGCCAAGTCTGACCCCATTCCCTCCATGCCCCACAGCGGCTCTGGGCTTGCTGCCAGGTGCCCCACTTCTCCTGGTTCCTCGTGGTCTCCAGGCCCGTGTCCAACACCTGCCTAGTGCCTCCAGAGGGGACGCTGCTCTGCTCCTCAGGACATCCTGGGGTCAAGGTTACATTCCCTCAGGGGGCCACCGAGGAGCCTCGCCGGGTCCGGATGCAGGTATGAGCAGGACTGTGCAGAGGTGAGGAGGAGGGCAGTCACTCGGTGGACACTCAGTGCATGTTCCACAGGTCGTACGCATGGCCAGCCGGGAGCTGCGGGCGTTGTTGGGGGAGTCGGAGACAGCTGTGAGCCCCTTGCTATACCTTTGGCAGAGCAGCACCTCAGGCTTCCTTCAACCTGTCACTGTGCAGCTGCCTCTGCCCCCTGGCGTGACAGGTGAGAGGTGGGCATTGCCCGTGGCGGGCACAGTGCTCGGGGGCAGTCCTGCCTGTGAGCCTCAGCCTTCTGTCCCCCGACCTGCACCAGGACTGAGCCTGGACCGCTCCCGCCTGCACCTGCTTTACCGGGCCCCTCCGTCGGCCACCTGGGATGACATCACCACTCAAGTGGCCCTGGAGCTCACGCACCTGTACGCCCGCTTCCAAGTCACACACTTCTCCTGGTCAGTGTCCCTCCTCCCCCTGCACCCCTCTGGTCTTGGCAAAGTTCTCACCACTGCCCTGCCACCTCCCAGGTACTGGCTCTGGTACACCACCAAGACCTGCGTAGGGGGCCTGGCACGCAAAGCCTGGGAACGGCTGCGGCTGCACCGCGTCAACCTCATAGCATTGCAGAGACGCCGGGACCCCGAGCAGGTCCTGCTGCAGTGCCTGCCCCACAACAAGGTGGGGGACATGGGGCCAGAGTTGGGGGGCTGGGGGCCAGGGGCGGCAGGGTCACTTGGATCCCCTGCAGGTGGATGCTGCCCTGAAGCGCCTGTTGGAACGGTACCGCGGCCCTGAGCCCTCAGACACCGTGGAGCTCTTTGAAGGCGAGAAGTTCTTTGCGGCCTTTGAGCGTGGCATTGACGTGGACGCTGGTAGGCCTGGGGTGGGTGGCTGGGGTCCTCCCGCCTTCCTCACCCAGGTCTCCCAACTCCCTGCTGAGCCCCATCCCACCTCCAGAGCGTCCTGACTGTGTGGAGGGCAGGGTCTGCTTCGTCTTCTACTCTCACTTGAAGAATGTGAAGGAGGTGTATGTGACCACAACCTTGGACCGGGAGACTCAGGCCGTGCGGGGCCAGGTGGGCCATCGGGTCGGACCCCCAGGTTGCCTGAAAGAGCCCAGAGCACTGAATCTGCCTGGCCTCACCCCTAGGTATCCTTCTATCGGGGCGCAGTCCCCCCTGAAGTGCCCGAGGAAGCTGAGGCCGCCCGGCAGAAGAAGGGCTTGGATGACCTGTGGATGGCCACTCTACCCATCAAGCTGCCCGTGAGGCCTTGAGTGGGCAGTGGGTGGGCTGGGGGAGCTCATGGGGCAGGAGTGGGATGTCATGTGCACCCTCTGCCCCACAGAGACTACGTGGGTCTGAGGGATCGAGGCAGGGCCAGGGGCCAGGAGCCGGCCTCTCCCTCGCACCCCTGAACCTGGGCAATGCTGAAAGCGGCTTCCTGACCCAGAGCAACCTGCTGAGTGTGGCTGGGCGCCTGGGCTCCGACTGGCCAGCCGTGGCCTTGAACCTGGGACTGCCCTACCATGAGCTACAGCGGATCCAGCTCAGGTTCCGGTGAGCTTGGGCCTGGCTGCCAGAGGGAGGTGGGGGGCTGGCAGGCTGGAGGGGCCCGGGGTGTGTGATGAGTGTTCTGGGCAGGCTCCTTGGTCAGTCACCACTGCCCTCTTCCCAGGGATGACCTGGACGGGCAGATCCGCCATATGCTCTTCTCCTGGGCTGAGCGGCAGGCCCAGAGACCGGGCGCTGTGAGGCTCTTGGTGGAGGCCCTCGAGCGAAGTGACCGGCAGGACTTGGCTGACGAGGTGCGGACGGTCTTAGAGCTTGGCCGCCAGAAGTACCAGGCCAGCATCCAGCGTACAGGCCTGGCCCCCGAGGAGCCCACCCCGCCCTGCCCTTCAACATCAGGGTCCCCAGAGCCCACCCAAGCCTGAAGACTCAGTCTGGTCCATGTTGGACCTCCCCTCCCCTCATGTGATCTAGTGGGACCTCTTTCAATAATACACCTAGTGTTCCAACTGACGCCTCAGAACTCCGTGGATTTGTCGGGGTGACAGTGGTTGGTGGACAAGGACAAGGGGTGGCTGGGATTATGTGGACCCCCTTCCTACAGGCCTTGCTCCTGACCACTCAACTCCAACCCCTCTTGAAGCAAGACCTTGCACTGTAAACCTAAACTTCCTGGGGGGAAAGAAAGGGAGAAGGTCCGGGTTACAGTTTAACCATCCCGGCAGGGTGGATACAAAGTTCCCAATGTGAGGGACTGGTACGGCTGTTGGCCTCTTCAGCACTTTCCTGGCCACTTGACCTGCACCCTCCAATGGGATCGTCCTGGCAGTGCCAGGCCAAGGAGCGACCTCAGGGTCACGCACCGCTGCTTTCCAATGCTCCTTGCTTGGGTGTGGCCGCCCCCTAGATTCCCAGCACCCCCAGTGCAGAGCAGGCTGGTGCAGGGCTGTGCACGCTAGTTGCAGTGGCTTCAGCGGCCGGGAGGGGGAGCGGGAGCCCACGGGTCGGGGGCGGAGCGCGGCGTTGAGTGGCCCGCCTCCCCGCCTAAGGTACAGGCCCGGCGCGCGGACGGCGGGGACGGCGGGGAGGCGAGCGCAGCAGCGGCCTGGGTGCGGTGAGTACTGCCGTGCCTCTCCCTTCTGCGTCTCCCGGTCTAAGTGCAATCCGGCTGCTGGGGCACGGAGCAGAGCGAGCCGTGAAGGCGAGGAGAGATGACAGCTTTCCGGACAGGGTGGCGCCAGCGGCCTGGAGGGCGGTGGATGCTCGGGCTGTGGCCGCCACGGGTGTAGGAGGCCGTGCACGGCCCCGGTAGTGCTGCGCGCGCCCCTTGCGTACACGTGTCCCACCAAGGGGGGCTGGGTCCTCAAAGAGCATAGGACAGACCTTGGGGACACACACGTGGGAACCCTCCGGATATGTGGACACGTGTGAGGCTGGAATCGCTGTTAGCTGGTGGGGGTATTGAGGCTGGCCCGGGCTCCATCTGGGCCACCCTCCAGCGGGCAGGGGGCCTAGACGTCTGAGGGAGCTGAGCCAGCAGCCCCCACCCCACCGGTCGCCTCCTTTGTCCGTCGACCCCAGCGCGGTACAGCTGGAGACCTCTTCCGGGCTCTCCTCCAGCCCGCAGGACCAAAAGGACCTCCCAGGGGGAAGGGACTAGGGAAACTGAATTCCATCCTGGCGCCCAGTCCCAAACTCTGAGCCTTACCTCCCATCATCACCTTCCTGGGGGTGAAGGGCGCCGACCATTTGTGGCAAAATCTCTGGCTGCCACTAGAAGATGCCTTGTCCTCTGGGTCGTCTCTCTAGACCCTCGGCTCTCTCCCCTGGCTGCCTGCAGCCTCAGTTTACCTGGGGCCCGTGAGGCTTAATATAGCCTGGCTGTGGTAGCCGGTTTCTATGGCAACATGGGGTGCAGAGGGCGGGGCCCTGGCAGCTGTCTCAGAAGCAGGGGCGGGAACCAGGTGGGAGACTGAAAGAAAAGGGGTTCAGGGTCTCTTCCAGACAGAACTCCTCAATTGTTCCAGTCAGTGGTTGTGCCCCCCCCAGCCCCACCCGTGGTCTTGGGTCTCAGCTTCCCTGCCTACCCTAGGCTTTCCTACTGGAACTTTCCATAATTTTTAGTTGTTCCCTCCACATTCCAGAATAATGTGGGGTCCCCTGGAAGGAATGGGCGTGCTCTGGGAGGCTAGGCTCTCTCTGTCCTGGAGGGAAGGGGCTGAAGAGTATATGGAATCTGCCCTGAGGTCCTACTCTAGGGAAACCTGGCTGAGGCCTGACACCTATCGGGTGGGGCCGGAGGGACAGAGGTCAGGCCTCCATGCTGGCAGGGCCTCTGGGGTGTGTGACCCTGAATAGCTCAAAGAGCAGAGGGCTCTGGGAGTGACCGTGCCAGGGTGCCCCTGGACAGCTAGGTGAACATGTGGCCCATGGTCTCAGACCAGAAACCTGTTCTCCAGCTTCCATACTCTACTCTTGTCCCCAAGGACTGGGCAAAGCCTGGAGCTGGAGGCCCCAAGAACAGCGGCTTTTCCTGAAATGTGCCCCCATACACACCCAGCTCCCACGAACTGGGTACCAGACATGCAGCACCTCATCCTTGGGATGCCGGGACCCTGGACAGACCCAGCTCAAGAAAAGGCTGAAGAGGGTCCAGGGGTGGCTGGGGTGGGCCTTTGTGGGCGTAAGCTGTTAGACCCCATGGTCCTGAGGGCCCGAGGCCATGTCCTGCCAGAAGCTGTCATTGTCTCCTAGAGTGTAGGCAACCAAAGTGAAAGAGAAAGTCACCTCAAGGCCCCGCCCCACCCCACCCCGCAGCCAATCACGGTTGCCCCTGCCCCTCCCTCCGCGGCTTTTTCTCCTACTCGGAGCCCGCGGTGGAACTGAGCTGAGCGGAGCCTGGTGTGCTGAGCAGCGGCCAGTAGGCTGCCTTGGAGGCTGGAAACTGAGGTGAAGGTCACAAGTCCTGAGAGACACAGGGTGATCCTGGGTGGCAGTGAGGGGTGGCAGCTGCCCTTCGAATTCGGCTGGAGGAGGAGGCTGGGGAGTGAGGACTCTGAGGGAGCCCAGAACTGCAGCTAGCATGGGGACAATTGGGCTGGGGCTGGCTGCCAGCTCTGTCCCCAGTAGAAGGGCCCTTCTCTCCCCACCCGCAGAGTGTATGAGGGTCCCAACCACAGGGGTCTCAGAAGGTCAGCTAGTCCCCAGGCATCCAGAGGTCCCAGTCTCTGGTTCCTGTCTGTCTAGGAGTGAAATTCCTGGTTGGGGGCTGGGGTGGGGAGGAGAGAAGATCGCACCTGGGCCAGGTACCTATGGCTACCTCTGGGGTGTTTCATTATGGGGAGGGGGCTTCTGCTGCTGTCTCTGGGGTGGGGGCTGTATTCTGAAGTGGGACATTAGGAGGGGACCAGTGAGGAGACCCCAGCTCCGTCTTGAGAGCAGGTGCCTGCCACCTCTTCTCAGGGACACGGGTGGCAGTCTCAGGTCCGGGGGCCCACTGGCAAATTGACATCTGCCGCTGCCCCCAGGCGCCTGGCCCTTTAAAAGCTGGAGCACACCCTATGCACGTGAGTGTACGTGTGATGCTGTGGGGGTGACGCTGGAGTGGAGGGCTTGAAGTGAGACGGGGTGTGCCTCTCCCCAGGATGCATCAGCCTGGAGGGCAGGGAGATTTGTTCCCAGGGTCATCTGCCCACCCTGCTGACCCTACTGCTGTCCCAGCAGGACTGAAGTGTGGCTGACACCTTGAAACCCCCCTCCTCCACATCTGGCAGACAGCCCCTCCTCCACATCTGGCCGCTTGTGTCCACTGCACCTACCTCTCTACCTCCTACCTGGACGTTCACCTTAAATGGCTGATCAGCAGATCAGGTCAGACCCTGCCCCAGCTGCCCCCCCCCTCCCAGCCCCACCCTGTCAACCTCTGACCCTCACCTGCCTTCCCACACAGTCTGCCAGCCAAGCTCATAAATGGCGGGATCGCCGGGCTGATTGGGGTCACCTGCGTGTTCCCCATCGACCTGGCCAAGACCAGACTTCAGAACCAGCAGAATGGCCAGCGCATGTACAAGAGCATGTGAGTGGTGGTGGTGGTGGTGGTGGTGGGGGAGCCGTGTGTGTGTGTGTGTATGTGTGTGTGTGCGGGCACGGGCACAGTTGCGTGCACATACAAGGATCCCTGCCAGGGCAGCGGGCAGTGGGAGAGGTAGGGTAGGACAAGGCTCAGTCCCCACACACTCCTCTGTTTGACCAAAGGGAAAACCGAGGGCAGGCCAGGCCTGAAGACCCTTGTTTGGTGTGGGACAGGGCGTCATCCTGTCTGCCCAGGCTAGTTGTGGTCCACTCACGCTCCCCTGCCTCCCCTGCCTTGCAGGTCCGACTGCCTCATAAAAACCATTCGCATGGAGGGTTACTTTGGCATGTACCGTGGTAAGCCTGAACAAGGCGGGGGGAGCATGGTTGTGTTTTTGGGGGGAGCTGCCTTCTGGAGAGGGTGAACCTTGGAGGGCAGGAGGGCTGGGTTTCTGGTGAGTGGGGTTCTCAGCCCATACCACCTGGGCTACTCCTGGGAGGCTCTGCAGGTGGCGCTGGGTCTCCACTGAGGCAGCTGCAGGCTCCTCCCCTGGAGTGCGGCTGGGGCTGAGAGAATCGGGCGGGGGCTGGAATGACTATAAAGAGTCTTAGGAAGCAATTTACAGTTTGCCCAGACTCCAGCTGCCCTGAGCCCTCAGTTCCAATGGGGCTCCTCTGCCTCCCCTAAGGACTCTGACCTGCACATGCTGAGCACGGTTCTCGCACCACCTGGTGGGCCCCTGTGGGCTCTGGGGGTCTCCATGGCCCATTAGCACTGACTGGAGTTAAGCGGCAGATGGAGGCAGGAAAGGGAGGGTCACGCAGGGGACGGTGAGCAGAATGTGGGAGGAGGTGGAGGGCGGCGCTGCCCCCACCCCTCCCTGCTGCCCGCCCCTGCCTGGCACACACCAGACCCAAATGTGGGTGAGAGGGCAGGAGGAGGCGCCAAGGACTCGTAGGGCCGGGCTTGGCCAGCCCAGACGCAAGTGCTGGCCCAGAGCCTCCCTCTCAGGCCAGTGTCCCCCCTGACTTGCTGTCGCCCATCTCCACCTGACCACGTGTGTCCATAGGAGCTGCTGTGAACCTGACCCTCGTCACCCCGGAGAAGGCCATCAAGCTAGCCGCTAATGACTTCTTCCGTTATCAGCTCTCCAAGGACGGGTGAGGGGCTGGGCTGCATGGGACGGGTAGGGTCAGGCCAGCAGGCTGGACTCCACCAGGGGCTCTGCCATGGATCACCCACCACCCCCATGCAGGTTGAAATTCAGAGGCCCGAGCCCGCTTTCTCTCATTTCTAGAGGAGAGCCCAGTGCTCTGTATTTCTGTGTACAGGTGGCCGGCCGGCAGCCTGCCTCTGGTCCTGCCCACGAGCCATCTGGCTCTGGCTCTGTGCCCGAGGCTGCGGCTGGGTTGCCTCCAGCGCACCCACCCCGTTGTGTGTCTCCCTGCTGTAGGCAGAAGCTGACACTGCTGAAGGAGATGCTGGCCGGCTGTGGGGCGGGCACCTGTCAGGTGATTGTGACCACCCCCATGGAGATGCTGAAGATTCAGCTGCAGGATGCCGGCCGCATAGGTGGGGATGGATGGAGACTGGGCTCAGGTGGTGGGCTGGATCTCCCTGCCCTCTCCCCCCGGGAGAGCCAGCAAGCTCATCCCCTTCCCCCTCAGCTGCTCAGAAGAAGGTCCTGGCTGCCCAGCTGTCAGCCCAGGGTGGGGCCCGGCCCACGGTGGAGGCGTCCACAGTCCCCCGACCCACAGCCATCCAGCTGACCCGGGACCTGCTGCAGAGCCGAGGCATTGCGGGCCTCTACAAGGGCCTGGGGGCCACACTACTCAGGTGGGTAGGTCAGGGAGGGTGTAGAGGGCAGCCCCCTGCTGCCTGCGTCACCCTGGTCATCACAGTTGACCTCTCCTCCCTCAGGGATGTCCCTTTCTCCATCGTCTACTTCCCGCTCTTCGCCAACCTGAACCAGCTGGGCCAGCCAGCATCTGGCGAGAAATCGCCGTTCTACGTGTCCTTCCTGGCCGGCTGTGTGGCAGGAAGCACGGCTGCTGTAGCTGTCAATCCCTGTGACGGTCAGTGCTTGGACTGGGCTCCCGGGCGGGTAAGGGGCCAAGGGGGTACCTCAGGAGTGGGTTCAGGGCTCCCACCCTGACCCTGTACCCTTCCCCCACACCCTGGCAGTGGTGAAGACACGCCTCCAGTCGCTTCAGCGTGGGGTCAATGAGGACACCTATTCAGGGTTCCTGGACTGTGCCAGGTGGGTGACGTAGCCTAAGGCAGGAGTGGGGCGGAGCAGGGGTGGGAGAGGTGGGCCCCCCCTGACTGAGCCTTCTCCCACAGGAAGATCTTGCGGCATGAGGGGCCCTCGGCCTTCCTGAAGGGCGCTTACTGCCGGGCCCTGGTCATTGCCCCGCTCTTCGGTATTGCCCAGGTGGTCTACTTTCTGGGGATCGCTGAGGCTCTGTTGGGGCAGCTGCAGGGCCCCCGGGCCTGAGTGCCACCCCAGGACTGAGAGAGGAGGGGAGGCCTCTCCCTGCATCACCAGGAGAGGGCCGAGGAAGGGCACAGGGTCCACTCGGGTGGTGCACCTGTAGGTCCCCATGGGGTCCTGTCTGCACAACCATGGGATCAATGTCTTTATTTATGTAGAAAATGCAGAAATCTGTACATTCCTGGAGCCAACCCCACCCAGCCTGACCTCAGCACCCCCAGGGCAGAGCTGGTCTCTGGGCTGGGGGCCCTGGGCCTAGACCTGGTGACTGGATCCTCCCCAAGGCAGCCCACCAGTTTTGGTTCTAAGGCGTGGCCCCTGGTCCACAAGGGGCCCTGCACAAACCTATTTATTGAGCCTGCACAGGCCCATGGCACTCCCGCCCTTCGACAATGCTGTCTTGCTATTGTTCCCTGTCAGCCAGGATTCGGGCCACCTCCTCGCTTGCAGGAGGGCTGCGGTCTCCTCCCAGTGTTGAGCCAGGAATCCAAGTGGGGTCTTACTGACTCCCAGGGCAGACCCTCCTCCCTGTCCACTGTGGGCCTCAGCACCCTCGTGGAGGATCCATCTGCTCCCAACCTCCCCAGCTGAGGGCGCTGAGCATGTGAGGTCTCTGTGTGTGTCTGTGTGTACGTATTTGTGTGTGCTCTGGAGTCAGGTCATGCTGCCTAGGCCTCAGCCGCCTGGCCCCTACCATGTGGTGGGCATAGTGCGTGTGGCCCAGGCTTTCTGCTGACTGTCCAGGGATTTACTGCAGTCCCATCCCTCTTGCTGCATCTTGGACTGACCCCTCCTCTGACACTCCACACCTCAGGTCTGACCCTCCTCCCACAGAGGGAGGACCAGTCCCGAGGACCAGTGTGGAGCCCGTCCTCGTCGGGCCTCTCCACAGGTCCCTGACCACACTCCAGAAGGCTCCAAGTCGTGACCCCTGTTGTGAACTGAGATATTGTGAACTGAGGCAGGCGCCCGGCTGCCTCAGCCAGTGTTTGTGTTGGTGACTGATCCTGTCCCCCTCATCCCTCCAGGGCCCCTCCAGGGCCCTCCCATTGACACTACCTGGGGCTCAGGCCTGGGCCCCCCCAGTTCACGGTTGTCCCTGGGAGCCAGCTGCTGCTGCTGCTTACAGAATTCTATTTTTTTTTTCTTTTGAAGAGTTTTAAGAAGTAATTTTTTGTGTCGTCTTGTAAGAGGATAAATAAATATTCTAAATACATGCCGCCTTTGCAGGAGTCTGTTTGGGGGTGAGGTGGGGAAAAGTAGCTTCTCCGGCAATAGCTAGTCTATGTCTCCCCCCCGCCAACCCTGGAGGGGCCCTGACAATGAGAAAGAGGCATCCTTTTTCCTGCTGTAGGGGGAGGGGTGTGAATTGGGCTGCCTTAGCCTTCTGCCTTACCCAGAAGCCTCCTTTGGAATCAAAAGCTGAGTGTGGGAATGATAAATGGTGATGGAAGGAACGCACTGGCTCTGTAGGATAAGTGCTGGACTGTGAACCACAAGGTCAACGATTGGAAGCCACCAGCTGCTCCGCGGGAGAAAGAGGAGGCTTTCTACTCCCATAAAGATTGGTACCACCTTGCCAGCACTTAACAATGGTGATAGAAGGAATGCCGGTGACACTGTATGTTAAGCAGTGGGCTGCTAACTGCAAGGTTGGTAGTTCAAACCTAGAAGTCGCTTCTCGGGAGAAAGCTAAGGTCATGTGCTCTGGTAAAGATTTTACAGTCTGGGAAGCTATGGAGCAGGTCTCAGGCATGTAGGGTGAGGAATGTGAATGGTGATGATTGATATGATCACTGAGCTGTACCGGTGAAGATTACAGAAATGGTAATGATTCTGTTACCCCCAAACTGATCTCTCTCACATACACACACACACACACACACAATTGAGCTTCAGGACCCAGAGGCCCCAGCCAGTCCGAAGCGCCGCCTTGCTGAGTGGGGCGGAGCCCGCTGATCCGAGGACTCATTTGCCACTTGCTGCTCCTCCCCCTTGGTCCTCCTTCCTGCGGCCGGCCGCAGTGCGTTGTGGGAAACTCCCAAGTTCTCTGCCGTCCGCAGCAGCCGCCGCCCGCTTGCTGTCAGTCGAGAGAGCGCCGCAGCTCGAAGTGGGAGTTGGCCGAGGGCAGCGTAAGGCAAAGGGGTTCACAGCCAGCTGGGGTCTTGGCAAGGGGTGGGGTCCCCGCGGTACCTGCCGGGTGGGGACGAAGCGGGGTGGGGGGGCATCCCCTGCCTTGAAGGTCACCAGGGTTGTGAGCACTGGACCCCTAGCTCCTTTGAGCTGAGCACTGGGGAGCGGGGGAGGGACAATGTGAGTGACGTCAGTGTGAGCCAAAAATAATTAGAGGGTCTGTGGAGGAAGGAGCTGAGCAGACCACCTGCCTTTGCCAAGCAGGTTCCTCTGCAGGCCTGGGAAGGTGATGGAGCAGCTGGGACTCCTGGGGGCACGGGGGAGCAATGGGGCCTCTCACTCAGACACCCCCATCTCACTGTGACCTTCAGGTGACCTTCAATGTGACCAACACTGTTGGCCATAGGTGGAGGGCCTGGCCTGCAGCCCCCACACTGTGTCCCTTTACCTGCGGGTGGGGGGATTTCTTGCCCTGCCCAGAGAAGAAAACAGGTCTTCAGGGAGAGACCCACCAAGATCAGGGTGTCTACCTCCTCCCCCACAAACAGTGAAAATCTGGACGGGGCCTTTCCTCCATTCCAGAGCCCCCACCCTCCTTGCAGATTCAGGGGTGTGGGTGCCCACCTAGCTGGCTCCAGGGGTCCTGAGGCTGGGAGGAAGAGAAGGGTACCATAGCTGGGAGGAACAGACATCCAGCCAGAGACCCAGGATTCCAGCCTCTGGGAAGAGGATCTCAACTCCTCAGGCCCAAGTCTTCTGGTCTTTCCTCACCTCTGAGAAACAACAGCGCTATCCTGGGAGGGTCCTTGGTGGGTAGGCTCTACCTGTGCCCCCATGGCTTATGACCTGTCTCCCCTTGACTGTGGACCCCCCAGTTCTCAGGGTCAGCTGGAGGTCTGCCTTCCCCATCAGGGGCCTGCCTGCGTCAGGGGTACATAGCTAGCTATGAGTGCACACCTACATGTACTTACAGGCCGGAGGTGAAGAGCAGAGGGTCCTGTTCTATCTCCTCCTGCACCAGTCTGCCCAGAAGGACCTCTCGGAGAGCTGTCAGGCTCTGAGGCCCAAGGCCAGGCGTCTGAGCTCCAGGAGGGGGTGGAGAGCTGCCTGGGAAACAGGGGGTCATGGGCTGGGTAGGAGGAACTGGGTTCCATCACATGACCTCTCTCGTCTTCCCCTCCAGGCCCCATATAATGCCCAGTGGTGTGCTATCCTGAACTCTTAAGGTCTGACCACCTGCTTCCAACCTGCAGAGCACCCTCCCAGCCCACTAGCACCACCTACCATGGAGTCCAGGGGGAAGTCGGCCAGCAGCCCCAAGCCAGACACCAAGGCCCCCCAGGCCCCGGCTGAACCCAAAGGTCCCCCGGCTGCCGATGGGAAAACCTCTGGGGCCACATCTGCTAAACCCGGGAAGAAGGAGACCCCTGCGGAAAAGCAGGAGCAGCCGGCAGCCCCCACTCCAGCACCTACCAAGAAGACCCCGGCCAAGGCCGACCCCGCCCTCCTCAACAACCACAGCAACCTGAAGCCAGCCCCTTCGGCCCCTGCAGCCCCCAGCAGTCCTGATGCAACCACGGAGCCCAAGGGTCCTGGGGACGGCGCTGAGGAGGACGAAGCTGGCATCAGGAGCTCAGGGGGCCGAGGCCCCTGGCCCTTGGAGAACTTGACACCGCTGCTAGTGGCTGGGGGTGTAGCTGTGGCTGCTGTGGCCCTAGTTCTTGGTGTGGCCTTCCTGGCCAGGAAAAAATGATGGGCAGTGTACAGGCGGGGCAGGTAGCCCTTCCGGGGCAGACTGGGAAAATAGTGCATGCAGTGGCCTATAGTTATCCTTCCGTGCACACGTGCACACACATACATATGTGGTGTAGCTATCCATACGTGTGCACACACACATATACATGTAGCCATCCCACAGACATACCACAGAGGGACAGGGAGATTGACAGCCTGCACACGCCACAGGGAGCCTGGGTCTGGGCTTCTGACGTCGGCCAGGGAGGGCTCGGTGAGGAAAGACTGGGTAATGTCCAGCCCAGCAGGGAGGGGTCCCAGGGGTGGCCTATCCAGCTGGGGCCAGAACTCTGGAACTAGTCTCTGAAGTCCCGACCCCAGCCCCAGTCCTCCAGGGGACGTTAAAGCACCTGGTCATTTTTGCGTCCAGTTCTGCTGTGGGTCTACAGCAGGCAAGTCCCTCTTTCCACTGTCCCTCTCTCCACCAGGGTGGGAGGGGGCCCTGCAACTCCCTTTTCTAGCCTTGGGTGGGTCCTGGGGCTGGAGCCCCTCCCTCTGCAGTTGTCCTGGGGGCCCAGGCTGCTCTGGTGCCGTCCAAACCGAACAAGCGTATAATGCAGTAACAGGTAGAGTAGAACAGCGTGGCTGAGACCTTCACCGTGCGTGCCCACTGCCCCATGCCGCGAGGAGGCCCGCCTGCAAGTCTGGTCCAGTTTGAGCCATTGGCGGCAGGGGTGGGCTCTCAGAGAGTGGCAGTGGGCACCAGGCCAGCCGGCCGCCGGGACCCCAAGCCTTTGTGGAGGCCGAGTCTGAAATAAATGCTATTGTCTAATGGCCTGACTGGAGTCCTGGTGTGGCCCCGTGGGTTAAGGTGCTAAACTGCATAGTCAGTTTGCAGCCACTGCTGGGAAACCCTAATCAGGGTCGATATGGGTCAGAACCTACTTGACGGTGCTGAACAACAATGACCTGACTGGTATCCTCATCCACACTGGGCTGGAGGGGTGTGGGATGTGGGTCAAGGGTCTGCACCAGGGGTGGGCAGGGAGCCCTAGGCCTCTTCACTGGCTCTGCCAGCCACCTCCAAACCTTGACTCTGGTGGTTCAGCCCTGCCCGGAGACATGGCAGACTGTGTTCACCAAGAATTCTTCCCCCACACAGCTGGTGTAACCAGGCTGAGAGGTTGAGCAGCTGGGCTTACTCTTCTCTCCATCTAGCAGAGTGACCAGGGCCTTGCCAGGCTGGGCATGGCTGTGACCCACCCATGTGGACACTCCCTTAGGGTGCTGTGCTTCTTGGCCACTCTGACACCTGGTCTCCCCTGCTTCTCCACCCCACCCTGAGTGGGCAGAGTCCTTCATCTCCACGGCTCGGGCCTTGGACTTGGGCTGAGCTCAGTGCTGCAGGCTCCAGAGGGATGGAGTCTGTCCAGGCAGTGACCGTGGGCAGGGGTGCCAAAGGCCGTATGATGTCCTGGCCCTGGCCCTGGCCCAGTCCCTCTGCTGCTTGCCAGAGAACCAAGGCAAGGATGATGGAGACTCCGCCCTGGTGCCCAGCCCAGCACGGTACTCTCAGTCTAAGTTCCCTCTGCTCCAGGGGGCTTTATGAGACCCCAAGTTTGCTCCCAGCACTGGGACCTCTGGGGCAGCCAGGATGCAACATGTGGGTCGGATCGTAGGAACAGAAGAAGGGCTCTGCTCAGCTGTTCCTGGGGTCCTTTGGGAGCATGAACATGGGACAGACCAGCCTAGACCCCAGCCCAACTCTCTTGCCCCCATTACCCAGTTCAGAAGCTTCCCACCCTCATGCTTGGGTGCCACCAGCCCAACCTTGGCTATGGAGACCCTGGAGCAGGGGGCCTGGGTGCTAAGGCGGGAGGCACAGGGCTTCTGCTGAGACCTGGCTTTTTCCACTGGCCTGTCCACACAGCAGGAATTGGGGCCACCATGGCCCACCTTCCCTTCCCCCTAGGAACCGCTACGTGTCCCACCCCAAGTTCCCAGATCCCAGGTCCCCCAGGGTCATTCAGGGCAACCCTGTGGGGGAAGGAAGGGCAGTCCTCAGGAATAGTGGCTGCCACAAGGATCTCCTAGTGTCCACGGACCTTGAGGGATAGTTAGGAGTTTGATGGAAAGAGAAATCGGTTTAGCATTCCAGGGAGAAGTAACAAGAACAAAGGCCTCCAGGGGAGGCTCAGGTATACTCTGAGGGCAGGAATCCACACAGAGAAGTTTGGGAAGTTGAGCTCCAAGGCCGACCAGGCTGCAAAGCCAGAGGCAGTGGCTGGCTCTCCCGAGTCAAGGCCTCCAGGACCCCTGCTTCCCACCCTCCTTGGATTTGACCCCAGTGCGAGCAAGTTCCAGAGACAAAATGGAAAACTACAGACTTGTAATTGAAGTGTGAACGTGTGAGTTAAGTCACACCCTGGACTGGGATCACACACATGCATATACACTCACCCTGGACCTACGTCTGCTCCTTCCTACACAGGACACACTGCCTGTGGGGGTTTACAGAGCAAATGGGACACTTGTTTTCCACATTGCTTGCAATCCATACAATGCAAAATCACCTGTTTCTAGTCCTCCTCCTTTCTCACTGCCTTACCTTTTCCTGCCTTCTGACCTTTGTCCGTGGGTAAATGTCACTCTTTTGATCTCAATGGCTGATTTATTCTGAGTGTATACCTCCCTGATAGCATTGTTCACTTTACAGACCTGGCTGATAGATGATTAACCGAATTAATAAGGAAGATTGTAGAAGACAGATGTTTTTGAGTTATGGTTGGTGAAGAATATTGAACAAACAAATCTGTCTTGGAAGAAGTACAGCCAGAAAGTCCTTTAGAAGGCGAGGAGGGGGAGATTTGTATTTTGGACATGTCGTCAGCAAGGACCAGTCCCTGGAGAAGGGCATCATGCTTGGTAAAGTGGAGGGTCTGCGAAAAAGAGGAAGATGCCCAGTGAGATGGATTGGCACAGTGGGAGCAGCAGAGGGTTTAGTGTAACCACAATTGTGAGGATGGCACAGGTTTGGGCAGCGTTTTATTCTGTTGTGCATGGGGTCACTATGTGTCAGAAATGACATGATGGCACCTAACTACAATGACAAACAACAACATTATCAGGCTGAAACCCAAGCCACAGGGATGAGCTCAGTTCCACACCTACAGAGTGAGTAAAGTCCAGTCTCGAGGGTTCTACACATACACACACACACACACTCACACACACACACACGCCTCTTTGTTCACCATCAGGCAGGGGCTCTGGCTTCTCCTTCCCTCCTCTTCCTGAAACAGGAGGAACAAACAGCTTGTCTTAAGGAGTCCCCGCAGTCTGGGACTCAAGGAGGTGGCATTATAGCCACCATTGGTGACGTTAGGAGGAGGGTGGTGGGCTCTGAAGAGCCAGTTCAGCCGTGGGCAGGCCAGCAGCTAGACTCTGATGTATCCCATTCCACCCAGCCCCTCTATGCTACAGCTCTGACACCACATATTGAGTGTGTGTGGGGGTCTGCACCCCAGAAGTATCCCTGTGTGACAAGGCCCATCCCATGTATATCTCTAACCAGACCCCTCTGTCTTTGGGCACCTCCCCCATTGCACCCTGCTTTCTCAAGGATGTGGGCCATCAGCAGGTGGGGCAGGGAGCTCCTGACTGCCCAGTTGATCAGGGCCTCCCCTTCAGGCTGGGCCGCATGGAGCAGGGGGAGGTGTCTCTCATAGGCTTGTTGGAGTGAGGTATTTGGGTGGTTCTCAACCATGACAATGGTTTCCCTGGTGCAAGCGAAAGTTGAAGGGACTTTAGACAAGCCTTGTGGCGTCTCTTCCATGCAGGGTCTTCCATACCCAACCTGGTCAAGAGTCTTTCCATATCTGATCCTTCCATGCCAGACCCTTCATCGCCCAAGCCTTCCATATCTGACTACAGAATGTCATGGCAGGGGGGACGTCTGACCTTCCCAAACTTCAGGAGGGCGACAGCTAACATCAAGCCCAAGGCTGATTCCTATAAACAGAGGTCAGACATGCCTCCACCCTTCTTATCAATTCTGACCCCAACTGTCCCTCCCTTGGGTGGCATGCACTTCTTTACTTGGCTTGATAATTTGTAGCAATGACCACACTTAACTTGCAGACACTCAAGAGCATGGGGTTTATTAAGGAAGTCCCAGGGACAGTTCAGGGTCAGGAAGTCTCTGCATACTGGTTTTTGATCAGAACAGGTCTCTCTCTGGCCCTCCGGCACTTGGCTAGACCTCCTCCCTGCTCAAGGTCAGTATTACACAGCTCTTTAGATCTGCCAGTGTGTGGATCTGCCAGTGTGGCCCACAGGCTCTTAGCTCTAGCTCTGTACGTTGGCAAACCAAGTGCTCGCTCACAGGCTCTGCCAGAAAGCCTCCTGCCCAAAGGCACTCAACTTTCTTACCCTTTGGTCTGGGAAGCCCACTGTGCTGTCTCTTGGTCACCAGCTCCCTGTCTCCTGGATCTAGGAGGTTCCCAGAACAGGCACTCCAGATGCAAAGGACACACTGTGCTCAAGTGATATTCAGGTCCCCCCCTCTCTTACCTCTTGGAAGATAGTGTGACTGACACCAACAGGAGTGTGACTTGAGTCACATGCTCCAGTGAGAGGCGATGTGCTGTGAGTGGCCCTATGCACAACAGAACAATGCCGCACCCGGCCCTGCACCAACCTCAAAGCCCACTGTTGCCGCCGCTGCGTCATGCCATCTCTTTTGGTGGGGGTGGAGTGGGGTGAGGGGAGTCTTCCTCTCATCTTTCTTCCATGGAGTGGCTGGTGAGCTCGAACCATGGGCCTTGTGGTTCACAGTCCAGTGTTTATTGGATGGAGCCACAAGCGTAGGGACGATTGTGAGGCTGGCCCATGAGCGGGTCATGTTACATTCTGTTATACAGACTCCTGCATTTGGTGATGTGTTTCAAACCTATAAGCAAAGACGCTAGGCTTTACAACACATCACAAATGGTGTGTTCTCTGTCCCTCTCTCTAGGATTTGCACCACGTCACAGAATGAAGGACAATGTCTATTAGCTGCGCCTGGGCTAGCCTCACAATCGTTCCTATGCTGGAGCCCACCGTTGTAGCCATTGTGTCAACTGGTTTCATTGAGGGTCTTCCTCCCTAGAGAACCACATCACACTTGGTCAAATAGAGGGTCCGTGCAGAAGACAACTATGGCTAGAAGAATCATAGGAAGTAACTCGCTGGGCCTCGTTGACCCTGCCATGCCTTCTCTGCTATAGCTGACCCTTCTATGCTTGATCCTCCCTTACCAGACTTTCCATACCGAATCCTTCCAGACCCTTCCATATTGGCTGCTCTTCTTCATGTTCGAGGCACCCTCAGTCCATTTCTCTCCACTCCAGGGCCTGACTGCTAACAGCCTTACTCGGCCACCCCCAGCTTTTCTTTCAACAATTACTGAAAACCCACCGTAAATCATTTGGCCACACTGCACCTTCCGTTTTCCTAACCAAACCCATCACCCTAGGGCACCATCTTCTCAGGAAGTTAAGGGTGATCTCAGCTCAAGCCTGCCTGAGTGACCCTAAATATCCCTTTGTCTCCCCACCCCTGTTCTCTGTTGAGGTGAGATCCTTCCATCCCAGTCCTTCACAGGGGCCTTGGGCCCCCTTTCTGGTCTGTGGCTTCTGCCCAAAGCCCACAGCAAGGCCCACACCATCCACTGTCCTCCAATGTCACCTTCAAGTGTGACCCACCCTGATGGCCCACTGAGTTGCAGCTCTGAGCAGACCTCCCTCACGTTCTAGCCACCTTCTAACATACTTTCCTTTACCTTTCCACAGTCCAGTGTCCAGCCCCCTGGGCTCCCTGTGTGACCTCGAGTGGCCAGCACGGTGGAAGCATGGGGTGGCCTGCAGCAATTCATCGTTTAGGGCCCAGGTTCACGGACAAGGACTCTCTCCCCGGGCTAGTGCTAGCGGGACTTGCTTATTGCCCCAATCAAGGGTCTTGGGAAGAAACTACCGGCAGGGCCAGGGGTCTGCTGGGATCGCTGAGGCTTCCGTCCAGGAAGAGCCTCTTATGTTTATGTATGACAGCCCTCCGGCTCTTACGTATCAAAGAGTCGGGTATGGAAAGACGGGGATTGAAGACGCGGCGGCCCACACGGACTGTGGCACCGACTCTGACCTCTAACCGCACTAGGAGGGGAGGGCGGGAGGAGGAGGAGTAGACAGGGAGGGGCCAGAAGCAGACGGGGCGGGAAGAGGAGATGCGCATGCGTTCTGAGCTGCTCACCGCCCAGCTCACAGGCTGCTGCGTCACGTGATCTTTGTCCTCCCGGCCGCGCGCACGCCAGGTGATGAGAGCCCGCCCCTTCCCGCGCACGCCCTGCACACGCACGCGCACGCGCCGCCGAGCAGCCCCGCCCCACGCCCCGAGCCATGGCGTCCGAGCGGCTCCCAAGCCGGCCCGCCTGCCTTCTCGTGGCCAGTGGCGCTGCAGAGGGTGAGTCTCGGGTTCCAGCGCGTCGGGGTCCTCTGGGGCGCGGGCTGGGACGGTACCGCAGACAATTCTGGGCGTGCCGTTCCGGGGTCCCCGTGGTCAGCGGCCCACTGGGGCAGGACGAGGCTGAGCCTGCCTGAGGGGCAGTCGGAGGCCCAGGGGCGGCGGTGCACGGCCCTCTCTTGGCTGCCACGATGACCGATCGGACAGGGGATGCCGCCGGCTCAGTCCCCTTGCAGCCTGGGGGTGAGGCCACGGGAGAGTGGGTGCCCTGGATCCCAGGCTGCAAGTGGGGTGAGGGTGGGTGCATAGTGGTGAAGAGGTCATCGGGCTTGGCGGGTGGGCAGCCGACCCCAGCACTGGAGGGACCTCGGCCGCCAGAACGTCGGCAGCGGGCAGGGCTTTTCCCAGGTTCTGGGCTTAGGATCGTGGCTCTTCAGAGGTGCAGGTGGGTCCTGCCCGCCAGGTGACGGACAGGAGCCCTGTGTGGGCAGGAGAGGGCCTGGGGTACAATCAGGGAGCCCTGTGAGTACCGACGGAGGGAGATCAGTACAGGCAGGGACAGAGTGGATGCGTCTCTAGGGAAGGTGCAGACTGGCAGGTAGGGGACCAGGAGGGTTAGGGGCTGACCGCAGCCAGGGCAGGACCCTCTGGAAAGGGCTCTGGGTGTGTGTGTGTGTGTGTGTGTGTGTGTGTGTGTGTTGGGGAGAGCCTGCGGGGCTGACGTTTAGCCTTGGCTGCCCCTGGACCATCCATGCCCTCCAAGCCTTGGTCTCCTGCAATGCCACCTGTCAGGCGGGGTGGGCTGGCCTGGGACCGTTCCTCAGGGTCCCTGGACGGGGTCTCCACAGCTGGAGGGTGGTCCTTGTCCACAGGTGTGTCGGCCCCGTCTTTTCTGCACTGCTTCACACTGGCCAGCGCTGCCTTCAACTTGCAGGTGGCCACCCCGGGGGTGAGTACCGTGTTCCTGGCCCTTATTCTGCTTGGAGGGGTGATGGTGGTTGTGTGCCATGGAGCCAGCACATAGCGACCCTATACAGGGTTTCCGAGGCTGTAAATCTTTACGTGAGCAGAAAGCCTCATCTTTCTCCCTCGGAGCAGCTGGTAGTTTCGAACTGCTGCCCTTGAGATTAGCAGCCCGACTGGTAACCACTAGGCTGGGTGCGCTGAGCTTGGGTGGGCCCTGCCTGGGCAGCCTGGAGAAGGTAGCGCCGTGCGTCCTGAGGGCTCCTGGCGGCGTGTCCGGCTGACCTAGTCTCTGCCTGCAGGGAAAGGCTGTGGACTTTGTGGACCTGGACGAGAGCAGTACACGCTGGGCCCAGGACTTCCGCCTCAGGTCCTATGCCAGCCCCGCCAAGCTTGAGTCCATCGATGGTGAGGCCCCTGCGGGTGGGTAGGTGAGGTCCACTTGGTCTGAAGCCCCCTAACCCTTTCCAGACACTGCTGCCCCTGGCTAGCCCAGGCACCCTGTGCCCTAACCTGTGTCTGCTCACAGCACCAGAACAGCTGACCCGGAGGGCAAGGTGGCCAGCAGACCCAGGCCTGTCCAGGTCATCTGGGGCAGGAGATCCAGAAAGCTGAACTGTTTCTCTCCTCAGGGGCTCGCTACCATGCCCTGCTTGTCCCCAGCTGTCCTGGGGCACTGGCCGACCTGACCAGCAGTGGGTCCTTGGCCCGGATCCTGCAGCATTTCTGCTCCGAGAGCAGTAAGTGACCCCTGGGACTGGGGAGACTGGTGTGGGAACCGGGGCAGCCCAGGGGCAGTGTTTGGGAACTGGGAGTACTGGGGTGTTTCACAAGGGCAGGCGCCCGTCCACATGGTAATGGGTGGGTCTGCACCCTTTTGGAGCGTGTGTGCCCCTGGCTCTGTGTGCCTTGCCTTGGCCCCATGGCCTGGCTGGGCCCCCTGGCTTCCCTCGGCTGGCTCTGGTTCCTATGGGAAAGTTTAGCCTGTGCTTTGGGTTGGAGCCAGGATCTGAAGGGCTGGAGAGGGGCCGCTCTGTGTGGACTGGGTGATGGTGCGGCCGCTGGCCCTGGGCCAGGTGCATTACGAGCCGGGGGCTCACATGGGAACCTTTGTCCTGGGTTGGGGCCTCCTGACCCCACACAGCAGGCAGGCTGCCTTAGCCATGGGAATGTCCCCCTGGTGGCAGCATCCTGGGAGGAAGGGAGGGTTGGGTGATCGTGCCGAAAGGCAGTATTCTGGGGGACTGGCTGGTGATGGCTTTGGGTTGGGGGCTCCCAGGAGGGGTGTGGCAGGCTTGTCCTCTGATTGCATGGAGGGAGGACATCCCTGCAGCGCCTCCTTGTGGGGTCTGTGCACCGATACATGATGGCCTAAGCCCCCCAGCATGGTGTAAGGCAGTAGGGCCAGCTCAGCACCTGGAGGCTCCGGAGGGTCCCTGATGTCCTTGGCGGCTGGTGACTGGGACTTTGTTGACCTCCCTGGTTTATAAGCTTTTCTTGGTTTCCAACCCTGGAGAGGACGTGAACTCTGAACCACTGCCTGGTTTTGCAGAGGGACCTTGCCTGCAGAGAGGAGCTGGGGCTGGGGCTGGGGTGGTCAGGGAGGTGGGAGAGTGGTGCTGGGGCTCAGGGACCCTCAGCCTTGCTGTGCCCACCTTCAGAGCCCATCTGTGCGGTTGGCCATGGTGTTGCCGCCTTGTGCTGTGCTACAAGTAAGGACGGAGGCTGGCTCTTCCAGGGTTACAGCATGACGGGGGTGAGTTCTGCCCACCCTGACGCTGACAGGCCCCCTCATGGGCAGTGCAGGTGCTGTGGGGAGGGGGCTGGAGGGACACAGGATGCTGGCAGTGAGTGTGTTGACGTGGCCCCCTAGGGTCTGTGAGGAGGTCTCTGGGAACAGGAGAACCCGGGCTTCTAGGGTTAGGGTTGCTTGAGGCTGTGGTCTGTGCCCAGCTGGTGGACAGGCAGAGGCATTGCAGTTCAGGACAGGACAGATGGGCAGAGTCCGAGGATTAAGTAGTGTTCACATCCCTGTGTTACCTCCAAGCCCCACTGCTGGGGCCCAGCTGCCAGCCACCCCCCCAGCATGCCCTCAGTGTTTTTGGGGACTCCCCCTCACTCTGTGGCTGTCAGTGGCTCCTGCAGGCCAGATCACAGAGCACTGGCCTCCTCAGTGTCCCCCACACCCTCCGCCACAGCCTTCCGTGTACGAGCTGGTCCGGGCGCCTGGCTTTGCCCGCCTGCCCCTGGTGGTGGAGGACTTTGTCAAGGATGCGGGCGCCAGCTTCAGTGGTGAGTCGGGGCGTGGAGGCATGGACAGCACTGGCCCCCTGAGCTTGGCCCAGGGGACCTGGTGGCCAGTGGCTGTGTGGGATCCTGACTACTCTGATGGCCCCTGGGTGGACAGGAATGGGTAGTTGCTGTATGGGTCTGGTGGGCGGCCATGCTTGAGCATCTACTCTCGTCCCTGCAGCCAGCGAGCCGGACGCTGTGCACGTGGTGCTGGACCGCCATCTTGTCACTGGCCAGAACGCCAGCTCCACTGTGCTGGCAGTGCAGAACCTGCTCTTGCTCTGCGGTAGCCGGTAAGGCCCGGCCGATGGGTGGTTGGGCGGTGGGATCCTGGGCGAGGGCACCCCAGCCGTGACCAAGTGTGTATCCCACAGGAAATGAGGTGGACCTCGTCAGGAGGCCACCACCGAGGACCCGTGTCCACAGAGGAAATCTTTGGACACCACACCTTGGAGCTGGGGGCATCTGGCCTGTGATGAGCTGACATGCACCTGGCTGGGACCCTTTGGGCCCCCACTTCTCCTTAGTAGGAGGCGAGACAAGGACCCTAGGGCCATAGCCACTGTGGAACCCCTGCCGAATGCTGAGTTCAGTTAGCGTGATGGGGGTGGGGGTGGGCGTCCTGGGCTGCTCTGCTCTTTGGGGGCAGGTAGGCTGGCGCTGGCTCTGGACACTCCCCTCTGGCCATCTGTACCCACCTGGAGATAGCACCATGCAAGCCCGAGCAGGAAGACCAGAGCAGCCACGTAGGCACTGGACTTGGGGGCCAGGACTTATCTTGCTGAGGGAGGAGCCTGGCGGGGGGCTGTGGCTGCTGGGTACAGCAGTTTCCTGGGGGCCACACTCCAGCCATACCAGCGGGGGATGGGAAGCAGCCTGCTGGAGACATTTTACCCCTAGCCCAGAGCGTGGTCTCAGAATGTAAGGGAGCATCTCAGTGGGGCAGGGAGGTCACTGTCCATTGGTGGAGACTCCTGTGGTGGGACAGCCAGCCATGGGCAGGCCTCTGCTGTTTGACAGGAAGGGACCAACCTCCTGGCCTGGGGAGCCTTGAGTGGCCCTGCCCCTGCTCCCACTTATGCCTGCATCTGCCTAGAAAACTTAAGGTCATCTTTCCAGGGCATCTCTGCCAAGGGCCAGGTTGGGGCTGTGGTGGTTTGGGGGGGCTCAGTTCCCATAGACCTGTCTCATGGGGGTCACCCATGGTCTCTTCCCCAGTGAGGACATCGTGGTGGGGGTGGAGGGCTGCCCACCAACTTGGGGAGAGGGGAGCCCTCAGCTGGGAGGGAGGCCAGTGGAGGAAAGAGCCCTGTATTTACCCAAGAGAAATAAAACTGTCTGCCTGCGTAACACTTGCTCACCACAGCCCCCGGAGACGTTCCCAGGGCCATCTGACAAACAGCCGCCCACAAGGTTTTCAGTCACGAGGAATGAGCTGGTTCAAGCACCCGGGAGGGGCCCACACAGCAGTGTGATGCCACCCGCCTATAAAATGTGCAGCCCCAGCCCCCACAAGCCCATTCCTGCTTATCTGTGGTGCGGCTGGTGGGTTTGAACTACTGACCGTGTGGTGAGTTGTTCTCATTCTCCAGCACTACCAGGTGTCTGTGTGCACCATCCAGATCCATAACCACCAGATGGCTGGGTGTTGGGCTGGGAGGGACATGCATATAGACTGTGTACCCCGCCCCCCCTTCCAGGCCCTGGGTGGGGAGCCCAGGTAAGAAGCAGCTTGTAGAGTTTGCTGGCTCCCCTAAGCTCACAAAAGGGGTCCTCTAGCCACCTGAGACCTATAGCTCCTGGCACTGGAGGTCTGGAAGGCTGAGCCTGGGCACCTGGGCACTGTGGAGGAAGGCAGAGGCTGCCACCCAGTGGTCAGAACTGGACATGGCAGGCCTGGGCTCCAGGAGCACCCCACTCCTCTACTGACATCTGGCCAGCAAGGGGTATGTAGGCCTGACCACGGTGTGCTCTGCTCCCTGACCCTCCTGAACCTGGGGAGCCAGCCACTGCAGACTCCCAATCCCCAGGCTGCATCACATGCCCCCTGGGAACCCATGCCTGCTGGCCTGTCTGTGGCCCTCCCCTCAGCCTGTCCCTTCACCGACCTGCTCATGCTCACAGCATCAGGAACTCACGTTGCCAGCTGGTGGGCACCCAGAACCCGGGCACCTTCACATCTCAGATGCCCTTCCTAGTGTGGGGGAGCCAGAGCACTCGTGGTCAGGGTGCCTAACCCATTACATGGGGAGGGGGAAGAATGGAAACAGCAGAGGCAAGTGGCAGTTTTAATGCACAAGGCAAAATTTCACATAAAAATCAGAAATCTGTGATCCATCCTTGTTCCAATTGGTAAAAAACGCACGATTCATCACAAGGCTGAGCACTGAGCCCCGCAGCGCTGTCCTCGGAAACTGGCTCTATTTCCCATTTTCCGCACTGAACATGCGTTCCTGGAAGAAAACACAGAGTGAGGGGCTAAGAAGCAGGTGTCCTGGCTTTCCACCCACCAAGTGCAGGCTGCTGGGGAGGAGCTGGGACAGCCATGGGGCCCTGAAGGCACCAGCAAGGCGCACGCACCGTGAGCACCCGCTCCAGCTTCCTGGCATCGGCAGCAAACTTGCGGATCCCATCCGAGAGCTTCTCCACAGCCATCTGGTCCTCGTTGTGTAGCCAGCGGAAAGCCTTCTCGTCCAAGTGCAGTTTCTCTAGGTCACTGGCCTGGGCTGGGAGAGAAGAGGCCTCAGCTTCCCTGCCTGGCACCCGCACTCCGCACAGCTCACACCTGAGAACTCTCGGCACGTACCCGCCTTGGTCGAGAGGGTGGGCACCAGCTTGCTGGTGTCCTTGAGCAGCTCCCCTAACAGCTTGGGCGAGATGGTAAGGAAGTCGCAGCCGGCTAGTGCTTTGACCTCACCCGTGTTACGGAAGGAGGCGCCCATGACGATAGTCTTGTAGCCAAACTTCTTGTAGTAGTTGTAGATCTTGGTGACACTCTTCACCCCTGGTGGACACACAGCCGTCAGCCCACAGGGGGATGTGGAAGCCCCCTCCCCGCCCTCAGCGCTCCTGGTGGACACACAGCCGTCAGTCCACAGGGGGATATGGAAGCCCCCTCCCCGCCCTCAGCGCTCCTGGTGGACACACAGCCGTCAGCCCGCAGGGGGATGTGGAAGCCCCCTCCCCGCCCTCAGCATTCCTGGACGGCGAGCGCACCAGGGTCCTCCAGCGGTTCATAGGCCTTCTTGTCAGTGTTGGCCACATGCCAGTCCAAGATGCGGCCGACAAAGGGTGAGATGAGCGTGACACCTGCCTCGGCGCAGGCCACAGCCTGGGCGAAGGAGAAGAGCAGCGTCAGGTTGCAGTGGATGCCATGCTGCTTCTCCAGCTCCCTGTGGGGAAGGGACAAGTATCATGCCAACAGGACGTTTGTGAAGAGCCAATCAGGAAACGCTCAACTGGGTGTGCTGACCTGGCGCCTGCCCCTCCCCTCCCTCCCCACTTTGCGCAGGGTTGCAGGCGGGCATCCCGCCACATGGAGGCCCCAAGCAGTCCCCCTCAAATGTCCTGAGTGAGGAGCAATGTCACAGTGCCATATGGTTGGAGGCGAGACAAATACGAGTCACTCAGGAAAGGACTGAAGTTCTGGAATATGCTACACAGGTGAACCGAGCGGACACTGTGCTGACCCCGCTCCTACAGAATGTCCAGAGCAGGGAATCCCAGGAGCAGAAAGCAGCCCGGAGGCCACCAGAACGCAGGCACACAGTGCCCGATCACTGACGCCGCTGCCAGCTCCTTGGGAGGGGGCCCCCACATTTCCCAGAGTGTGTTCTGCAGCAGGTTTGTGATCCAGGCAAGACATAGGCCTTGAACCCCTCCACATCACACAGATGGCCAGGCCCGCTGATCTGCGGTGCCGTTGGCTGGGCTCAAATCGCCAACCTTCCGGTTGTGAGCTGAGTGCACAGTGGGTGCCTACAAGGAGGAAGATGCTGCCGACTGGACTTGAGAGGAGGGATGCGGCACCTTCTATGAAGGTGTCTCTCGACTGCGGACTGCGGCTCAATCCCTCTACCCTGCTCCATCTCAGCCCCGCAGGCTCTCCCCCTGGGCTGGGCTCCGACAGGCATACACCGGCCTGCAACCCCGCCCTGGCCCTCATCACATTCGGGCAGAGCGTCTGACAGCCCGTCCTTGGGGACACTCACTGGCCAGCCTGAATTCCTTCCCACGTTGATGTGAGCTTGATGAGGATCCGGTCCTTGCTGATACCAGCCTCTTCATAGAGCTCGATGAGGCGCCGGGCTCGGGCCACCATGGCATCCTTGTCAAAGGAGAGCCTGGAAGGGACAGCACCTGGTGACACCCTGCAGGAAGCTGCCCTGGACCACACTGCTCAGTGAGCGTTGGTTATCTTTATGTGAAAGACAGATGGGCCTTCCATCCCTGTAGGAAGCCCCCAGTCTGTGACCACTCCTGTGGGCTGAGCAGGCCTCGGGGTCAAGCGCACGCCCCTGCCCGTCTGCCCCCGCTGGGAGAAGCCCTCCTACCTCGCATCTACTTCTGTTGACACACGGCCGGGGATTTTCTTTAGAATTTCTACTCCAAACAACACGAACAGCTTGTCAATAGCATTTGTAATCTGTTCCTCCTGTGAGCTGCAATGCAGAGAAGTAGCCGGCTCAGGTGTGCGGGGTTGTTGCGGACACGGGTGCAGCTACAGCACAAATGTCCTTACGGCCCTGCACGTGTCCCCGCCCCCGACACACACACACACACACACACACACACACACACACACACACGCTGGCTGACCGCACACACACACACACGCTGGCTGACCGCAGAGGGCACTGGGGAACTTTTGGAGGTGGAAGTCTAGACCTGGCCTGTGGGAACAGCTGCACAGACAGGTGACCCCACTGAGACCACCCAGCCATGCACTTAATGAATCTGACTCCAATAAAGCCCGGGTGCCACAGTGGTTAAAGTTCTGTGGGAGAAGGATGTGACAGTCTGCTGTGGTAAAGATGTCCAGCCTTGGACACCCTGTGGGGACAGCATCTACTCGATGGAAGTGGACTGCTCTGCTTTTAAAAGCTGTGGTGATGGGCAGATAAGGGGCTGCGGAGACCCCCAGGGGCTGTGACTGTTCTGCACCTTGTCTGGGTGGAGACCCCCAGGGGAGGTGGGGGGCTGTGACTGTGTGTGTGTGTG
>NW_006408957.1:449767-462707 GCF_000296735.1 Chrysochloris asiatica
TGTGTGTGTGTGTGACTGTTCTGCACCTTGTCTGGGCGCACCTGGAGCAGTGCAGTGGCTGCTACAGTAAGTACATACACACACAGAAAAGGCCGATACTTCTCTCACCCCACTCCTGGAACTCGAGAACTAATGTCCCACCCATTAGGGACCAGAGGCCCCTCGGGGAGGGACACCCACCCAGGCCTAGGCACTCACCCGCCCAGCTTCTTCCCGTAGGCCATGGCCTCCTCCACCAGGTTCTGGTAGACGGGCATCTGAGCAGCGGCCAGGATCAGAGAGGGGTTGGTGGTCGCATCCTGGGGCTTGTACTCGTCAATGGCTGAGAGGTGGAGGTAGATTGGAAGGCAGGACAAGTGAGTGGGGGACTCCGATTCCTGACCCATGCACCTGACACACAGCCAGGGCTCAGCTGCCAAGAGAGGCTTGTGTGTTGTGAGGATGCTGAACAAGTTTCAGACCCCATCACCATGCATGTGGCCGCACGGGACAGCTGACGTGGAGTGAGCGGGGACCTACGTCCCGAATCAGGACTCAAGGTCCCATCACACTTCCCCCTCCACCCAGATTTGACAGAGAAGCAGTGGTTTGCACAACCATACAATGCCCCGGTCGAGACTGGACAAGGACAGAGCTTGAGGAAGGCACTTGGCAACTGAGGAGCATGGACAAGGGGTACGGGTGGGGGAGTGTGGCACAGGGCACGGAAAGGACCACTCTTCCTGGGGCAGTCTGTCAGGGTGGGAGGGACACAACACAGATGCCTGTGTGCCCCTCTCATGACACGTTTGTTCTTTCTTCTGCAGCCGTGAATTCAGAGACACCAGGGCTAGTTAGGGTCCCGCCAGCCAGCCTGGCAGGTGACCTTCAGGGCCAGGAGCCAATAAATGAGACTTTACAAACTGCCAACGACGTGACCCATACCAGCATCAGGTCACTAAGGGAGGCTGAGCTGGTTCTGTAAGTTTATTTGGCAAATAACTATTTTCAAAGTGTGCTTTGGTGATGGAGCCACAGCACCGGAGAGAGATTGGTGGTTGCCAGGGGCAGGGAACGGGGCGGGGTCCGACTCAGGAGAAGTTCTGTGAAGATGCAGAGTGGTCACAAAACCATGCAACCTCATAGAACCACCCAGGATGACATATGAAGGCAGCTGCAAGGCAGTGAGGCGAGAACTCAGCTCGGTTTAGGGTCTGCTCACAGCAAAATCCTGCTTCTGCTATTGGACCACCACTAGAAAGCGGGGTGATGGGGTCACAGGGCTTGGTGGACTAATTTTACAACTTCTTATGACCCTGTAATTACTTCAAAATAACAGGCTGAAACATGTCTGGTGGTGTTTACACAAGTGTGGGTACCTGTCATAACCCACCTACTTCACATGGTCCATTCTCCTGCACAAAGTCACATCCAAATGAAGAGGACAGCCTACAACGCTGGCTGTACCAGTGATACAGCAGCTAGGGTTTGGACAGGGGCTCTGGGCACAGTGGGTTAAGCGCTGGGCTGCTAACTACAATGTGGGAGGTTCGAGCCCAGCAGCCACACCTTTGCTCCCATAAAGATTTTCTTCCTGTTGAGTCAGCTCCGACTCAGCAGACTCTGAATAGGGTTTCTGCAGAGCAGCTGATGGGTTTACCCTACAGTGCCACATCAGGACTCCTTCGGAACCCCTGTGGAGCACTTCTACTCCATCCCAGAACGTCCCAATGAGTCCGACCTGACTTACGGGTAGTGGGTAGCAACTGTAGTCTGGCTGGGCTTGGGGTCAACAGACAGGCTTCAGCGTTTAGACAGTTACATTGAATGAAAAATGGGGGGGGGGGCATGGTGTTTACGGTTCTGTACAGCTTGTCGAAGCTGACGTGCCAGCATTTGACAACAGCTTTTATTTAGGATCCCTTCAGAGAGGCCCCGAATGCATTATTTACAGTTGCGTGAGGCGTGAAGTCCTGGTATGCGCCTGCAAGATAATGTACTGGACCACAAGGTCAGCAGTTCAAACCCACCAGCTGCTCTTTGGAAACCCTAGACAGGGTCGCTATGGGTCAGAACTGACTCAATGGCACTGTATAACAATGTGAACTGCATAAAGATAATGGTATCATATTATGAGATTTTTATGAACTTGCTTATCTTCATTTAAGGGGAAAAAAAAAAGGTGAGCACTTGGTTTCAGAGGCTTCTACAAAGAACAACGAAGTATTCCCCAGGCCGCCCTCCTGGCATGATCTCAGGCACACGGTTCCTGCCCATCCACTGCTAGATGGGGACCCAGCTGATCCTACGGCGCACCACTGGGCAGCAGGGAGGGACAAAGACCAGGGCTCTATCAGGAATGGGGAAAACTCAGCCGGGCACCTTGTCCTGCCAGGCACGGTCACCACCCAGAGGTCTCCTCCACAGGCCCCCGCCCACTGCTGGGGCAGCTATTGTCTGATGGTTTAGCTTGCAAGGTAGGCACCCAATCCAATGCCTGTCTCCACCTATGATATTTAAGCAGCCAAATATGCTTATTCACTCTCCTTGGCTAGATAAACAATCCTCTTATTCAATTACCAAAGAGGAATTACAGCCTGTTTCTTAAGTCACCATGAGAAAGCAGAAAAAAAGAGGAAGTCCAGACAGCTGTGAGGTCTCGGTGTGCTTTGCCTGGAGGTGCCCGTGTCCACGGGGCGTTGCCTGGTTACCCTGAAACCCCACTGCACACAGCTGTGCCCACATACCAGGCTCCGGCGCTCCGCACACCCTCATGTTTGCAGCGGTGGGGACAGCTGATGGTGACTTGACACACATCACTGTTTAGTGCTTTCTGTATTTAACGAGTTTTCGACAATGGACAGGATACAGAAGCAGGGAGAACAAAATTCTCAGTGTACTGAGGCTTTTTTCTTTCTCTTTTTACTCATTTTGGACCCTGTCACAAATGGCCACCAGGCAAGGGCAGGTCTAAATGTGCAACAGGAGGTATCCGAAGCAGGGTTCTGTCTACCTAAGCCCTCGATTCACATCTCCATCTCACCCATGTTTCCTACTCTGTTGCTAAAATTAACTGGATAAGGCGGCAACACCAGGCTGTTGCTCCTCTCAAGATTCCGTCTCAGACACCCTAAACAGGGTTGCTACAGGTGGGGAAGTAACTTCTGTTTAGGAGTCCTGGTGGCGTAATGGGCTAAGCACTGAGTTACTAAATGTAAGGTCTGCAGTTCAAACCCACTAGCCGCGACAGATGAGCCTGTCTGCTCCCATAAAGACTTGCAGCCTGGGACACCCTAGACAGGGGTCGATCGCTGTGAGTCTGCATCAGCTCGACGGCAGTGGGTTTTCTGTTGTTTTTTTTTTCCTGTTTAAGAGATCTGTGGGTTAAGCACTGGATTGCTAGCCGTAAGCTCGGTGGTTCAACCCCACCAGCCGCTCCTCGGGAAAGAGACGAGGCTGTCCACTCCCATAAAGATTTAACAAGTCTTGCAAACCCTATATGGACTCGTATGATTCTGAAGCTACCCGGAGGCGGTGAGTTTGGTTTTGAGGTTCTGTTCAAGCTGATGAGAAAATTCAGGACCCGCTAACGGGAATGCTAAGCAACATGAGGAGCGTAATTCACGCCACTCAACTGCACACGCTGAGTTTGAAGACACGGTGAATGCTCTGTTACCTGTATTGTATATCCACCCCAATTAAGAACGCTTAAGAAAACTGAACTACTAACACTGATCTGTCACCGCGAATCGGCCTCGGCCAGACCTGATCGGTCCTGGGAGCAGCCTCCTGGGGCACGCCCCGAGGACACGGAAGGACCCGGTGGACTCGGCCTCGTCCCGCCCGCCGCCCTTCGTCCCACGGCGCCCCGCGCGTGACCGGCCGGAGTCCGCGCCCAGTGCCCGCCGCCCGGGCGCCCCCGGGCTCCGGGATGCGTGCCGTGAGCTCCCTGGCCGATCTCCGAACTCTGATCTCCGGCCCCCGTCCCCGGCCCGACCTCGGGGCCTCGCGCGCCGCTCGACCCCGGAACCCGCCTCACCGTTGAAGTCACCAGTGTCGGCCACCACAGTGGTGAACTGCTTGAGCTGGTCCAGAGCTGACTCCATCCTTTGACGCTTCACCACCGAGCCCGACATGGCGAAGCGCAGCGGCAGCGGGAACTACACCAGCCGACCGGCCCCCACAATGCCCCGCGAGGCCGCCTCTTCGGCTCCGGCCAATTGGAGAGAGGCGCGAGGGGGCGGGGCCGGAGGACGCCGTGGCTGCATGGGGACGAAGCCCCGCCCCTGGCGCTCAGCCCCACCTTCCATACCGAAACAGGTTGAGAAGCCTCGCCCCTAGCCCTCAGCCGATCACAAAGCCTCGCCCCCAGCCCTCAGCCGACCGAGAAGCCCCGCCCCTGCAACGAAGCCCCGCCCAGCTCTCTGCGGGCCGCAACTGGCAGCCAAGCCTCGCCCTGACTGCGAAGCGCCGCCCCGTCCCGCAGCAGGTTGCGAAGCCCCGCCCCAGGCTCGAAGACCTCTGTGGTGGACGCGACCCTTACATTCCTCCTTTTACCGTGGGAGTGGGGCTGCAGTGGGGACTACAGGAGTTAATGATCCGGGTTAAAGCCTGTGAAACGATAGCCTAAGAAACTCGGGCACAGGGCCGATCTCCACTCAGTAAGGAGAGATTTTATTCAGGTCTTATTGTGATTGCTAACGTAAGGACTATTGTAATTGTTCGTCCGGTTGAATCTGTACCTTATGCACAACAGAACGAAACACTACCCAGTCCTGCACCAATCTCACAGTTGTTACGACGCTTGAGCCCATCTGCTGCCACCACTGTGCCAATCCATCTCGCTGGGGGTCTTCTTTTTCACTCTCCCTCCACTTTACCAAGCGTGATAGCCTTAGCCAGGGGCTGATCCCTCCTGATGCTATGTCCGAAATATGAAAGACAATTCTGACTTCTAAGGCGAAGTCTGGTTGTACTTTTCCAACACATATTTGTTCTTCTGGCAGTCCATGGTACTTTTAATATTCTCCTCCAACACCATAACTCAAATGCATCAATTATTTCATTGTGCAACTTTTACATGCCTATGAGGTGACTGGAAATATCATGGCTTGGGTCAGGCGCACCTTGTCCTCAAATTGACATCTTTGCTCTTGAACACTTTTAAAAAGTCTCGTGCAGCAGATGTGCCTAAAGCAATGCACAGATTTCCTGACTGCTGCTTCCATGAGTGTTGATGAGACTAAACAACAGAACAAAATGCTGCTGGGGTAGGTGCCATCTCCTGATAGCTTGAGAATCAGATCTGTGTGATCCAGAGAGGTTTCATTGGCTGGTATCTGGAAGGAGATTGCCAGACCCTTCTTCCTAGTCCCTCTTAGTCTGGAAGCTCTACTGACACCTGTTCAGCATCATAGGCACACGCAAGCCTCCTCTGATGAGGGTGGTGGCTGTACCTGAGTGGAGCTGGTCCGGAATCCATGGAAGCAGGGTCCCTCTTGGAAAGGGCTGAGTGTGTGGAGAAGTAGGATGAACAGGGTATGATAGGAGGACAGATCAGAGAATGTCTTACCCTGAGACCAGTCTATGTTCCTGGAGAGTCCTGGTGGAGGAAACAGAGAAGCTTCACCAAAGTTAGGTTAGTGATCATTTTGTTACAATGCATCTAATCCTTTATGAAGCAAGGGATGGGAGCTTATTATAGGTAGACATGGGGCACCCTTTAGTCTTATCCAAGGAAGGTACGTGTTCTTTGTCATAAACCATTTCCCAGAACATAAAGGGCGGCTAACCTTTGCCTCTGTGCGTGATCACAGGAAAAATTCTGCATTGTCAGCTGTGCCCAACAAAGCCACCAGCCACCAACCACCCCTGCCACCCATGAAATAGGTCTTTTGTCTGGGCAGATGCCGGCAGAAATGGATGGAGCTTAAAGCTGGCGGTGTGCCCTCACCAGATGCACACCCCTCCCCTCAGCCCTGCCTACACCCTCCAGGCCCACAATGGGTTCATAGCTGCTGGGGTGTATGTGTGAGCAAAGGCCTCTGAGCTGGAGAGAGGTTACTGCCCAGCCCTGATCCTTGCCTGGTGGTCAGTATGCTCCCAAGAAAGAGAGTAGGGTTTCTAGTTTCATGCTTGCCTGCACAAATGCAGATTCTCAAAGATGTGGCCATTCCCTTCCTTTCTTTTGATTCTCAGAATTGGCTTCTGGACATCCTTCTATTTAAATAGGAACCCTAATAGCATAGTGGGTTACAAGCTGGGCTGCTAACCTACAAGTTAGCAGTTCAGATCTACCAGTCGATCCTCGTGAGAAAGAGGAGGCTTTCTGCTCCCGTAAAGATTTACAGCCTCGGAAACCATGTACAGGGTGGCAGGGTTGGAACTGACTCCTCATCACACCACCACCACCAAGTTCAAGGTAGTACAGAGAGAGACATAGAGGTCTTCACAGTCTGTTTTTCATGTGTTTTTGTTTTTTGTTTTTGTTTTGATATTGATTTGTAGCAGTCCTTTTCACATTCTGGATACAAGCCCTTTGTCAGCTGTGCATATATTGCAAATATTGTCTCGCAGTTTGTAGTGTACCTTTTTATTGCCTAAACAGTCTGCTTTTGATGAGAGGAAATGTTCTTTTTATTTCAATCAAGTTCAGTTGATGAAATCTTTATGTCATTGACAGTGGTGGTTTTGTTTTTTTTCTACTCTAAGAATCTTTGAGTACTTGAAAGCAAGCAGCGAAGGGATTCTCGTACGGTTTCTTTTAGACACGTTTTCGTTGTTGTAGCCACCCGGCCAGGGGTGCACCGCAGGTTAATTTTTGCCTGTGCTGTGAGGTGGCAGCCAAGAGTCACTTTCCTCCATACGGTTAGCCACTTGGTCCAGCACTTCTTGTTGAAAAGACCTTCCTTTTGCCATTGATATGCAAAAAAGGGGGAAATACACCAGCACAAAAGAAGATATATATTATTTATCAAGGAAATGCATATTAAAACCACAGTGAGCCTCCTCCCTATTCTTGTACAAAGGCTTAAATACAACACAGAAGTCAAATGCCAACTACAGGAAGCAGCGGGGACGCCATTCATCACTCCTAGAATGCAAAATGATAGAACCACTCTGGAAACTATTTGGCAGTGGTGTGGTGCTGCATGGTAAGCACTTGACTACAAGGTGAGTTTGAACCACAAGGTTGGCAATTCAAACTCAGCAGCTGCTCCTCGGAAACCCTATATGGGTCGCTATGAGTAGGAACCAACTCGAAGGCACTTAACAACAACCAAGTTCAGGAGTCCTGATGTGATGTTGTATGATAAGCATTGAACTGCTAACCTCAAGGTGGAGATTCAAACCTATCAGTTACTTCTCGGAAACCCTATACAGGGTCACTATGAGTCAGAACTAACTCGATGCCACTTAGCAAAAACCAAGTTAAGGGTATTTTTACCAGCAATGGCCTTCCTCGGATAAAAGCCTGCCTACACAAAGATCGATACATGAGCATTTATGCAGTTTCGTTGATTAAAAACCCCAAACTGGAAACAACCCAGAGGTCCACTGGTAGGACGGGCGGAACAGGCTGTGGCCCACCCATACAGAATGACGCTATTCCGCAATGGAGAGAGAGAAGGAGAAAACAGTTGATGCATGCAATGACCTGGAGGAAGCCCTGTAGTGAGAGAAAGACGCCAGACACTAAAGAAGACCACGTGGTTGCCTCTGGGGAGGCGAGGACTGAGAATGGAGACTTTCTAGTTGGAGGTAAAGTCTCCTCCGGAGCTTGGAAAGTGGGGTGCTCCGACCAGCTTCATGGCGTTTTAGAAATGGAGGCGGCGAGTAACCTGGGCAGCGACAGACCTTGGGGTGGTTCTGCTGAAGGCCTGAGTGTCATGGCTCTGTCTTTATGGGAGCGGGCTTACTGGGAGCATAGTACGGTGTGCGTATCTGTACATTTGACCTGAAGCCTCTGCTCCCTCAAAAAATAAAAACAAACCTAAATTTAAAACCTAGAAACAACACCTATGGCGGTCCAACCGTTGTTGGTTCCATGTAAGATGCTCTGGCTGGAAGGGGCGTGGAGATGGACTGTCCACACTCCACCTTTAGGGCAGGTACACAAACTCTAAATGCCAGCGTTTGCACGACCCCGCATGCGCAGAGGATCCACATGGGTTCTGTGACCCGACAGAATGCAAAAGCCCCTGATGGGGAAGGGGCTCATATTCGGAGGCTGCTGAGCTCCATTTTGTGCGCGGGAGGGCACTGGGGGCTGCTTACCTGGCTGAGCTCTGCCCCTGATGGCACCTCCTTTCCCCTTCTCTTAACCCGCTGTCCGGTGTAAGGCTAGGGAGGACTCCTCGGCTCTTTTTACATCATTGTGTGTTCCTACACACAAGTACCCCGGTGTTGTTCTGAAGGCCAGAAATTCACAGATGTGGTGACTGAGGCACTGGGTCAGGAAGGGAGGAAGGGGATTTGTCTTCTGAAGTCCCAGTTGGGCCTGGGCACAGAGGAGGTGACCACTAAGCTGCCAGCTGAGGTCTGCAGGGACTCACAGGGAACCTCAAATTGCTCCCTTTTCTTCCTCTCTTGACTAAAGAGGCTATGACACTCCTTAAGACCTGGTAGTGACTCCCATTGCTGACCCACTGGGTGGGTCTTCCCAGTGCCCACAGGTTAAAGGTGTTAGAGCGAGTCTGTCTGCAATCCTAAAGCAAACCAAAACCCACTGCCACCAAGTGGATGGTGACCCTACAGCCACCCAGCGCGGACCTTCATTTGGTCTCCATTTGGTTATATGACTTTGGAATTTCATGCCTCCAATCTCCACTGGGTCCCTGATAAAGTCATTCACCGACACTGCCTGATGGACCACACGACAGTGCCCTGTAGGGGACCGGGTTCCTGGGCCTGGTGGACAGAGAATGCTACATGTAATCCAGGGGTCCCCTACAGGAGGACTGGAGCAGGACTGGTGGCACCCCATGATCTCAGAGCATTAGGAAAGGGGAGATGCTGGTAGAATCCAGAGGGAAGGAAGACATCACCTGCATTTCCAAGTAGGATTTTTAATGCTAGCCTGGGCAGAGGCTTGGTGTAGCACTGTAGGATCAGCACTGAATCGCAAGGTCAGTGGTTCAAACTCACCAGCTGCTCCTCAGAAACCCTATACAGGGTCACTGTGAGTCAGAACCGACTCGACGGCACCTAACAACAACAGGAAGGACAATTTTTGAAATTTAGGGTTCCCCCTCCACCTCACCCTTCCCGCCCCCTAGGAAGAGACAAAGCTAGTCTTCAGGTCAAGGGAAGGAGAGGGCAGGGGGAGACGAGAAAGAGGTGGGGAGACCCAGTGGATCTGGGCAGAAGAGACTGGGGGTGGAGGCAAGGGCTCCAGAGTTGAGGGTGGCCAGCGTTTTGGGTTTGGTGGGTCCTGGTGTAGACAGCCATAGCCCAGGCCCTGTCATCCACGATGACCCAGGAGTGGGTGGCTGGGATGAGCCTGGGATCCTTCTTATGTGGAGCTGCAAAGTGTAGCCGAGTGTCCCACCCGGGTTCCTGGGATACTACCCCAGTGGGACCCTGCTTGGCTGGAAAAGGTGGGCAGATCCGCGAGAACAGGCAGGTGAGTCAGTGAGCAGGCTGCTGTAGGCACTCATGGCTTACGGGGTATGGGAAGCAGCAAAACCCATGTGGCCACAAGGTACCTGTGTTCAGGCTGGATGTCTGCTCCTACTCGGTGCTGTCCCCCAGGGCCAGGGAGGGGAGCTGGCTGGCAGCATGGTCTCTGGGCTGACGAAATCAGCAGACTTGGAGCCCCAGGGACAGGGCAACCAGGGTGAGGAAGTGGCCTGGGCCGTCCAGAACCTTTGTATGTCTGATGGGGCTTGGTCAGGGCTCCCCAGTTCCTCCTCCTCCTAGCAAACTGAGCAGTGCAGTCTGGGGTACACGGGGAAGGAAGGGACTTTGGGGCTACTCAGTGGGGCTGGTGTGGGGGAGGGCAGAGAAGGACACAGGGTGAGAAGGCAGGGCAGACCTGGGGGAAGGAGAGCCACGCAGGATATCGCAAAGGCCCTGAGGCAGCGGACACCTGTCTCCCGTCTATAGGGTTTTAGGAGTTGAGGACCAGCCGGGGGCTGTTAGCCTTCCCCCCACCAATAAGTTCTGGTACCTTTGTGGGTTACGAGCTGGACTGTTAACCGCAAGTCAGCAGTTTGAATCTGCCAGCTGCTCCATGGGAGAAAGATGAGACTTTTTGCTACCTTAAACATTTGTGGTTTATGGCCTTGGAAACCCAGACAAGGTCACTATGAGTCAGAACCGACTCCACCGCGCGTCACCACCACCACCATCAATAAGAAAGAATGATCACAAACTCAGCTGCGAAGGGAGGGGTCAGCAGTTCAAACCCAGCACCAGCCCCAAGCAAGCAAGACCCGGCAATTTGCTCTGATGAGGATGGGCACGTCTGCTCTGTCCAACAGGGTCCTGCTATGAGTTGGAATTGCTAAGAGCAACAATTTGAGAATTTGGGCTTCCGCCATGTGCTCAAGCGGCTTCAACAGAGGAGGGCAGGGTTGGGCAGGAGTTGCTGGCTTTCTGCAGACGGTTGTTAAATGCCGTCGGTTCTGACCCCTAAGAACCCTGTATAGTCCTGCTGTGGCCCTGCAGGATAATGCGCTGGACTGCAAGGTTAGTTTGAACCACAAGGTCGGCAGTTCAAACCCACCAGTTGCTCCTCGGAAACCCTATACAAGGTCACTATGAGTCAGAAGTGACATGGTGGCAGTTAACAACAACAACAACGATCCCTGTGCAGGGACTCCTGGTGTGGCACTGTAGGATCAACACTGATCTACGAACCACAAAGTTGGCAATTCCAACCTACCAGCTGCTCCTCGGAAACCCTATACAGAGTCTCTATGAGTCGGAACTGACTCCATGGCACGCAACAACAACATAAGGTTTCTAAGGAGTGGCTGGTGGGTCTGCAGTGCGGCATTCACCCTACAGCACCAGACCACGAGGCCATAGTAGCTCGTATTCTCGGTAAGTGCTGTCCAGTCGGTTCTGCCTTGTATCGACCCTGTGTAAGGGTTCCAAGGAGTGGCTGGTGGGTTTGCACCATGACTGTGTGGTGAGCAGTTCAGTGCTTATCTTACAGCATGGCATCAGGACTCCTGGAGACTAGATGATAGGGGGTGGGGGGCGGAGCTGGTGGGACCGAGCTCGCCTCGGGGGATGACGACAGTGGTTGTCAGGGAGTGGTCCTTGGATTTGCTGATAGAGTGGGTTTGGGATGGAAGAACACCAGGGCAGTCAATGGGTGGAGTTACCATGTGCTTAGGTGGGGCGACCTGTTGGGCAGGAAGCATAGGGCAGGGGCAAAAGTTCAGCTTGGATCACCCTGGTGTTGGTCTGGCAGCTGAAGGAGACGTTCTTGTGGACAGAGGACCTGAGCTTAGGCCCAGGCTGGAGAAGCACGTTTGAGAGGTGGTGGGGGTCAGGCACAGTAGGTTCAGCATTAGGCTGCTAACTGAAAGGGTGGGTCCAAACTACCCGACGCGCTACGGAAGAAAGATGAGGCCGCCTGCTTCTATACAGGCTTGCAGTCTTGGCAGCCCTGGGGAACTCTGGGGTTGCTGTGAGTTGGAATCAACTCAATGGCAATGGCTGGGGGGCTCACGTTGGAGAAGACCACCCAGGGAGCAGGGGAGATGGATGAGGGTCAGTGGTGTCTCTGGCCTGTGATGTTGGACCTGGGATGTTGGAGGATGGAGCCTCATGAGGGCGTGGGTATACATGGTCTTGTGATGGAGGGTCACTGCAGCAGGGAAGAGTGGGCTCAGTGATTTGAGGCTGTTGTTATTCAGAACCACCACTCGTCTGTCTGTGTGTTGCACCGTGGTGGCTTGTGTGTTGCTGTGATGCTGTAAGCCATGGCAGGGACACCCATGGTGGACAGGTGTCAGCGCGGACAGGTGTCAGCTGAGCTTCCAGACTTGGAAGAAGGAGAGGCCAACTACTTCCAAAGGTTTGTTGTTGTTAGGTGCCATCAAGTCAGTACCAACTCATAGCAACCCTATGCACAACAGAATGAAACACTGCCAGGTCCAGGGCCAACCTCACAATTGTTGCCATGTTTGAGCCCATTGATGCTGCCACCTTGCCAATCCATCTTGCTGGGGGTCTTCCTCTTTTTCTCTGACCCTCCACCTTACCAAACATGATATCCTTCTCCAGTGAATAGTCCAAATGTCTAGCCACTGAAAAGCTTATGAATAGCAAGCAGTGTAACTCTGTCAGACAGCACCAGAATATTGTCACAGAGAGTGACGTAAGATGAGCCCCTCAGGTTGGAAGGCACTCAAAATGCAACTGGGGGAGAGCTGCCTCCTCAGATTAAAGTTGGTTGATATGATGCAAATGGAGTAAAGCTTTGGGGACCTTCATGTGCTGATGGGGCACAACTCAAAATGAAAAGAAACAGTTGCAAACTTTCGTTAATAGTTGGAAAATAAGATTATGAAGTATAAACCTAGGAGAATTGAAAGTTACAAAAAATGAAATGGAATGTACAACAGCCATAACCTAGGCATTAGTGAGCTGAAATGGACTGGTAGTGGCCATTTTGAATCTGATAATCACATGGTTCACTATGCTGGAAATGACAAATTGAAGAGGAATAGCATGACATTCATCATCAAAAAGCACATATCAAGATCTGTCTTGAAGTATAACTCTGTCTGTGATAGGATACTACCCATACGCCTACCAGGAAAATCAGCTAATACACTATTATTCAAATTTATGCACCAACCACTAAAGCCAGTGAGGATGAAATCGACGAATTCTACTGCCTCCTTGGAGGCCAAGATGGCTAAGCTCCGTCTCTCATACTTTGGACATATTGTCAGGAGGGAACAGTCGCTGGAGAAGGATGTCATGCTGGGTAAGATGG
>NW_006408957.1:463572-468525 GCF_000296735.1 Chrysochloris asiatica
CAAAGAACTGGGATTAGAAAACAAAAAGGAAAGAACACGCTTAGCATTTCTCAAGCGGAAACAACTGAATAAAACATTCAAGCCTGGACTGGCAACATTCTATGGGATTCTGTGGATATTGAACGATGCAGAAAGCATCAAAACAAGACCAAAGGAATACCCAAAGTCGCTATTCCAAAAAGAAATGGATGATGCTTAACCATTTCAAGAGACAGCGTATAATCAAGAGTCAGTGGTACTGAAGCAAGAAGCCCAAGGTGCACTGAAGACATTGACAAAGAAAAAAGCCCCAGGAATTGATGGAATAGAAATAGAAATCTTTCAACAATCGATGCAGCGTTGGAGGTACTCACTCATCTATACCAAGAATTTGGAGACTGATACCTAGCCAACTTATTGGAAGAGATCCATGTTTGTATCCATTCCAAAGAGATGTGACCCAACAGAAAGTGATGATAGCATTAATATCGCATGCAAGTAAAATTTTGCTAAAGATAATTGAAAACACGGTTGTAACAGTACATTGACAGAGAGCTTCCAGAGGTTCATGCTGGATTCAGAAGAGGACGTGGAATGAGGGATATCACTGCTGGCGTCAGATGGATCTTGGCTGAAGGCAGAGAATACCAGAAAGATGTTTACCTGTGCTTTATGGATGATATAAAGGCTTTCAACTGTGATTATGACAAACTGTGGACCACATTACAGAGAATGGGTATTCCAGAACACTTGATTGTACTAATGAGGACACTGACCCCTTTGCAGATCCGCCCACAGAAGGTTGAGGGCAGCAGCCAGGAACCCAGCAGTGGACAGGAAGTGGGTTAGAAGGCATAGCCGCCCTATCAGAAGGAGGTCTGTGGTGTGGCGGCGGCCTGTTTCTCTGGGGTCACTCACAGTGTGGGGTGGACAGAGGGTGGATTTAACCCGCTGGAGTGTTACCAAGAGGATATGGTGAGGAAAGGGAGCTGGACATGGAGGGGAGTGTGGGGAGAGGTGGTTGATGGGTAAGAGCGTGGTTACTGGGAAGAGGTGGGGGTGGAGCTGGGCCATTGGTCAGGGTCCTGGGTGTAAGTAGCTGAAGTGATAGTGAGCACATCATGAGTGGTTGAAGCAATCATTCTCATCGGCAATAATAATACCAGTAGCAACAGAAGAGACCCATGCATCTTCAGGAGCCTAAGAAATGGCTCGAGCGTGCAATAGCCAACACACCAAACATCATCTCTCTTAGTTCCTGGGGCTCAGGAGTTGGGGAGTGGCTAGCTCGGGGGTTCTGGCCCAGGTGAGATCGCACTGTAGGTTGGGCTGTTGGAAGTGTCTTCTGGGGCTAGTGGAGCTACCCATGCCAGTCCAGCTGCCAGGTTCTTGGCAGAAAGCCCTTCTACAAGCTGCCTGTTTGCACAGAGGAACTGGCCGCCTTGAGGTTTAAAGACTCTGGGGGACAGGGGAGATTTGCTTTAACTTCCGATTACACATAGTTTTGAAGCTTCCTGTTTCAAAGCACACGCAGAAGATATTTCTACACGTGCTGCAAAGAGATCCATGACTGGTGAGGAGAGGAGCTATTAAGTTGGTTCCAACCCACAGCCACACTCTGTGCAACCAAACGAAACACTGCCCGGTCCTGTGCTGTCCTCACACTTGTTCTGTTTGACCCCATTGTTGCTCCCACTTTGTTAGTTCCACTTGTTGAGGGTCTTGCTCTTTTTCGCTGACCCTCCACTTTACCAAGCTTGATGTCTTTCTCCAGGAACTGGTCCATTCTGATAGCATGTTCAAAATACATGCGATGAAGTCTTGCTTCTAAGGAGCACGCTGACTGCACTTCTTCCAGGACAGGTTTGCTCTATCTTCTGGTGGTCCATGATGCTTTCAATATTATCCACCAGGAACCTAGTCCACACGCAGCTCTTCTTCCTCAGACTTCCTGATTCCTTGTCCAGCTTTTGCATGCCAATGAGGTGATTGGAAATGCCAGGACATTTTGCTCTTTAACACTTTGTGGAATTTGATTTCCTGGTTGCTGCTTCAATAAGCATTGATTGTGGATTCAAGAAAAAGGAAATCCTTGATAACCTTAATCTTTTCTACATTTATCATGACGTTGTTTATAAGTTAAGTTGTGAGAATTTGTGTTTTCTTTATGTTGAGGTGTAGTTCATATTGACGGTGGTAGTCTTTGATCTTCATCGGTAGATGGTTCATGTCCTCTTCACTTTGAACAAGCAAGGTTGTATCATCTGCATATCATAGGTTGTTGATGAGCCTTCCTCTAATTCTGATGCCACGTTCTTCTTCATATAATCCAGCTTCTCAAATTATTTGCTCAGCATACAGGTTGAATAAGTATGGTGAAAGAATACAACCTTGGCACACACCTTTCCTGAGTTTAAACCATTCAGTGTTCCCTTGTTCTGTCTGAAGAACTGCTTCTTGGTCTAAGTACAGATTCCTCATGAGCACAATTTAGTGTTCTGGAATTCCCATTTTTGCAATTTTATCGATAATTGATTATGATCCACGCAGTCAAATGCCTTTGCAAAGTCAATAAAACACAAGTAAACATCTTTCTGGTATTCTCTGCTTTTAGCCAAAATCCACCTGATGTCAGCTGTGATATCCTCTTCTGAATCTGACTCGAACTTCTGGAAGCTCCCTGTCAAGGTACTGCTGCAACAATTTTTGAATTATCTTTAGCAAAATGTTACTTGCAAATGACATTAAAGATATTGTTTGATTAATTTCCTCATTCCGCTGTGTCACCTTTCTTTGGAATGGGCACAAATATGGATCTCTTCTGAATTTCTTGGCAAAGGCAAGTGCCTCCATTGCTGTATCAATTTGTTGAAACATTTCCATTGGTATTCCATCAATTTCTGGAACCTTGTTTTTCACTAATGCCTTCAGTGCAACTTGGACTTCTTCCTTCAACATGATTGGTTCTTGGTTCTATACTACCTCTGGAAATGTTGGGGAAGCATACAGGAAGCAAAGTTACGAAAAGTTCTTAGACATAACCAAACAGCACTGAGTCACTGGGCCCAGGGTTGTTCCTAGTACTAGTCGTTATCTATTAATTTTTTTCCCTCTTATCTTATTTATACACGTTTGTTCTATTTTGGATCCATCTCTGTCTGCACCTAAGTGAGTTTGTTTGCATGAATTCTTGCACAATGTAGATTGGTTTTGGTTCCATCCAACAGTGGCTATTTCCCATGACCCGCATGGAGAGATTAAACCCGAATAGGGGCAATGGGATATTAGAAATAAAAAGGAAGACACAAGACACAAAAGACTTAAGTAAAAGTTGGAACCAGGAGGGACACAGCGCTCTGATGGAGATCCTGTGACTCAGAAAAAGACCTAGATTCAGCACGTTTATTATATACACATATCAAAGGAGAGTGCTGGGGGCAGGGAAGAGAGTGCCAAAAACATCTGGTGCTATTGATGCATGCAGTAAGCGGGACTTTATCAGAAGAATGTAACTTGTGGCTGCTAAAGAGACAGAGACAGGGCAGCTAGATGTTTTTGCAGATTTGAACTGAGGGTCATACAAGGAAGAAACCTTGCAAGTTCACTGTCCCTCGAGGCAGCCCTGCAAGTTCCTCAGGGGGCAGCTTGACCTGGAAGCAGCCCGATTTTCTGGACCACAACTGTTCAGTTGCAACCCTTCGCTTAAACTACCCCCACGTCTGACACCTTCAGCTCAAATCACTCCCAGCTGTTTCTAATGTCAAGCCCGTATGTATCCGCGTAGAACTGTTGTTCATACATGTGAGTGCCGGTAACATCAGAACCTGCCTAATTCCAGTGGGGGGGATGATGTGAGTCCTGATGTGGTGCTGGAGGATAAGCACTGGACTACAAGTCAGTTTGAACTGCAAGGTCTGGTTCAAACCCACCAGCCACTCTTTGGAAACCCTATCTCTCTACAGGGTCGCTGTGAGTCAGAACTGACTCAGTGGTACTTAACAAGAGTGTGTGTGGATCAAAGTCAGTCCACGGCCAACCCTCAGCCCCCTGAGCAGTCTCATCTTGGTCGTGCCTTCTGCTGCTGGGCATCTTCTGGGCCTTGTGCTGTCTTCTGTGTGTATTACACCTCTTTTAGGAGACCACTTGCCTCCTCTTTTTCTCTCTGATTCTTCTTTTTCCTTCTTCCTGTTGCTTTCCTTCTTGCTTTTTTATGTCCACTAACCTCAGTGCAGGACTCCTGGTGTAATGCTGTAGGATCAGCGCTGGCCTGCGAACCACAAGGTCGGCGGTTCAAATCCATCAGCTGCTCCTTAGGAACCCTGTACAGGGTTTCTATGAGTCAGAATTGACTGTGAATGAGAACTAACCCTAAGCACCTCAGTAGGGTTGACTGCTTAAATACACAAACTCCTTGTCAGTTTTAAGGCATGATCCCTCCAATCTCCATTTCCCTCTTTGTAGGCCACCCATATAAATTTGCTTACTAGATGCAGCTGGGGTACCACTCACCTCATTTGCATCATCTATTGACCAATCTCTACCAGGTGCATACCAATCACAGAGTATTATGACTGTGCAGCCCAGGGCTGGGCAGAGAGTATCACATCAAGTTGTTTACAGCTTGCCCAGGAAATGCCAATTAACCTGGAGAGAAAAACAGAACAAACCCTCTGGGGTAGGAAACTCCGAAAAAGGGAACTCCTCAGGGCTTAGGAAGGAAACTCTCTCAAGCTGTGTTTCCAAAGAACCAAAGCAAATGGCCACCTGAAGGAGCTCATTACCACATTAGAGTTTTCAATGGCTGACTTTTCAGAAGTAGAATGCAATACTTTTCTTTCAAAGCGCCTCTAGTTGGACTTCAACCTCCAATCTACTGGTTTGCAGTCAAGCATGTTAATTGCACCAATATGTGACTTTTTTCATACTCATGTCTGTGTATTTAAGTCACAAGACACACTCCTTGTTCTCCATTGC
>NW_006408957.1:469104-472817 GCF_000296735.1 Chrysochloris asiatica
CTTTCTATAATGTGGATCCCTGTTGCATTGCTGTGTGTACATTTCTGTAATGCGATCCCCGATGCTGTGTGTACATCATTTTGTTTCCTACAGGTGCTCACCTGGGGCTTCCATCATCCCTATCTCTTCCGCCCCCACCTCCACATTAGTGTCCTGCCATTCACTTCCTTGTGGAACTGTGGGAGGCTTCTAGGGACAGGTCTCAGGATCAGGGCTGTTGGTCAGACTTCATAGACCTCCGGCTCCTGAGCCCTGCCAGGGCACTGCCCAGAAATACTGCATCCAGGAGTCGTTGACTATGCCAGTTCGGCATAGTTACAGTGTGCTCTGCCTCGTGCCCGGACATTTGATAACAGTGTCTGTTCCCAGGCCCCCAACACTTGACTTTAAGAGCTTCCTAGCTTTGACCAGTCCATTAGCCGAAAGTGGTTTTTCTTTGCCTATTTGTGATAACTGAGTTTGAACATTTGCTCAAAGACTTGTCGGACCAGTGGGCCCTCATGTGTTCACAGCCATTAGCCCTTTCTCTGCTGAGATGATGACTTTTTCCTACTAATTTTTAGGAGTTCCCAGTATGTTCTGTAACAGCAAATCTCAGTATACCTTTACATGGTATTCTCAGTCACCTCATACACATGTGAAAGCTGGACAATGACTAGGGAAGACCATAGAAGAAGAATTGATGCTTTTGAGTTATGGAGTTGTAGAAGAAGATTTAAAGTACCATGGACAGCGTAGTGGTCCTGGCATTGTAATTTCATTAGCCCTGCTATGACAACCTGTTTCCTCTGCTCCGTGCCTGTTGTCCCCACTTCTGCCACCAAGATGATGTGCGGAGGGCTCTCCACCTCACAGCCAGGAGATTGCCGGCAAGGTAAAGGCCCAGCTTGAAGAGAAAGAAAATAAAAAGTTCGGTGTCTTTAAGGCTGCGTCATTCAGGAAGCAAGTGGTCGCTGGATTAAACTACTTTATTAAGGTTCACATAGGCGATGAAAAATTCACACCTTAAAGTATTTGAGAGTCTCCCTTATGAAAACAAGCCTCTGACCTTGTCCAACTACGAGACCAAGACCAAGCATGACGAGCTATCCTATTTTTAATTTCTGGTTTGGAGTAGGGTCCTTGGTCCAAATAACCAATACACAAAAACAATTCTGTCGTCTGTGAGTGTGTCCCCGGAACCAGAAACGAAACATGTCTACATTGTGCTACCTGGAGCAGGAGGGGGTATCACAGCTTCTCTTGTGTCTCTGTTCCTAAATTGTTCATTGTATCCTAGTGAATAAGGAGCTCTGGTAGTGTAGTGGTTTCGAATCGGGCTGTGAACCTAAAGGTCAGCAGTTCAAAACTACCAGCTGCTCCGTGGGAGAAAGATGAGGCTTTCTGCTCCCGTAAAGACTTACAGCCTTGGAAACCCTGTATAGGGTCGCTATGAGTTGGAACCGACTCCATGGCACATAACAACAGCAATCAATAACTTTAACTAAGTTACTTTCAAAAAAGGCTAAATACCGTCTTTATATAGAGATATGTTTTTTAAAGTCTAAAAAGAAAAGTACCATGGACTTGCCAGAAGATCAAAAAAATCTGTGTTGGAAGAAGTACAGCCAGAGTGCTCCTTAGAAGCCAGGATGGCCAGACTTGGTCTCTCATACTTCGGACATATTATCAGGAGGGAGACTGGTGCCTGGAAAAGGACATCATGCTACGTAAAGTGGAGGGTCAGCAAAATAGAGGAAGACCCCCAATGAGAAGGATTGGCGCAATGGCAGCAGCAATGGGCTCAAGCGTGGCGATGATTGTGAGGAGGACGCAGGACCGGGTAGAATTTCGCCTGTTGTGCGCAAGGTCTCTGTGAGTTGGAACTGATCTAACAGCAACTACAGCGTACCTTTACACACTCAAGTCTTATTTTATGTTTTGCTTTTTACTGTGAACTGGGTGAAGGTTTACAGAGCAGATCAGTTGTCCATTCAACAATTCATACACATTGTATTTTATCTCACGGATTGCAGTCCCCCACAGTGTGACCTCACTTCCTCTCTGTGTTTCCGGTTCCCATTCCTCCATCTTTCCTAACCCTTCTGCACTCTGTCTTTAGGTAAATACTTGATGTTTCTAAGGAGTGTATACTGCCCGAGTATAACTGTTCCCCTTAGAGACCTGTCTATTATTCACTTGAAAACTGAGCTGCGGGATTGAGTTCACGTCCAGACCTGAAGGGTGAGGAAGAGCCATGATCTTAGAGTTCCACCAGCCTCTACCCAAACAGCTAACCTGGTCTTTTTTTATGATTTCGAGTTTTGTTCTATATTGTAATCTTATTCTTTCCAGGACCTTCTAATGGGATTCCTTTCAGGGCAGTTGATCGTTTTAGCTGGGCACCATCTAGTTCTTCTGGTCTCAGAGGCATAGAGGTGATTCATTAGTCCTCTGGGCTAACTGTTTCTAGGAATCTTCAATTTTCTTCACTCTGCTCTCCTCTGGACAGGGAGCAACCAATCGTTGCCACTTAGATGGTTGCTCACGAGCTTTTAAGACCCCATGGCTAAGCACCAGACTACGGTGCAGAGCAGCATCTTTTTGGACTAGGTTATACCAGTTGACCTTGGTCCCCTCAAGAGCACTTAAAACTTCCTAAGGGATCTGAGAATGACAGTTTCTGTGGGTGGTGGTTATTCATATCTCCTGCATTAGGAAATAAAACTCTGAAAACTTTCAGTACGTACGTATCCTTTCATTTTACAATAACAATCATGAACGATTACAGGACACCATCTCCACCCACATAGCTTACCAGCTGCGTCACATGATCTCACAGGCAGGAAGTGCTTGTCGGGAAGATGAAACTGCAAATGCCTTTATTGTGTTTCAGGGACTTCCTGAAAGTATTTGCCTACTACCCGGAGACACATGAACCTCCAGACTCCAAACTCTGTGTGTGCGCAGCACTCTCGAATGAGGTGTTGCTAGAGCTTGCCTGTCCTAACCAAGCATTTGAATGAAAAGACTCACCTTATACAGACTAAAACATTAACATGCCTGTGCTGGGCTGAATAGAGTCCCCCCAAATTCACATCCTTCTTGAGACCTCAGAATGTGTCCTCCTTTGGAAGTAGGAGCTTTGTAGATGTTCACATGAGGCCATGCCAGATTAGAGGAGGCCCTAGAGGAAGAGATGAGTCCAACATGGCTGAACCTGGAGGACAATATGCTGAGTGAAATTAGTCAGTCACAGAAGGACAAGTATAGTATGAGACCACTGGTGTAAAAAATAAAAGTACTTATTTATTTTAAATTCAGCAAATCATATATTTTGCTTCATTACATTACTTGCAATCCCCTTCATGTACCTGCAGTTAACAGTATTTACCTCCATTCATTTTAACCATTGCCTGCCTTCCTGTGTCTCCCACTGACCTCACCTTTCCTCTGCTAATCTCCCTCCCTATACTGCCTGCCCTGTCACCCATGTTACCATGTGTCTATCCTCTAGCCTGTGGATAATGCTTCCTCCCCCTTTTCCCCCCCGTAACCATCATAAATTGTTTCTTTTTATTAAGAAATTCTTTTCTTAACTTTATACAACAGTGGTCTCATACAATATTTGTCCTTTTGTGATTAATTTCACTCAGCATAGTGTCCCCCAAGTTCACCCATGTTGTGAGGTCTTTCACAGATTCATCATTATTCTTCAGTGTTACATAGTACTC
>NW_006408957.1:476165-539328 GCF_000296735.1 Chrysochloris asiatica
GAAGATTCTGGATGGGGTTCAGGCTTCAACCTATAGTCTTACGCAATGCAGAGGCTCCACAGGAAGCCTCCTTCACTGGGCACATTGTAGCCCCATTTTAGGTATTGCAATCAGTTATGGGCAGAAGATGGACTTACAAGCTTTCTACGATGATATTTCTGGCTATTTCTGTCTCTCCCCCTCAAGTATCCATTTTACAATGGTATGCAAGGGAAACCAAGATTCAAAAGACAGCCAAGCATCTTAACCTTATTTCCCCCCTTTTACCCATTCAAACCATGCTTCAATTCCTGTATCCCAGAGCCCTGTTGTTCCAGCTTTTGTAGGTTCTAAAGGTGAAGGACTTTTGTTTTTCCTGAAGAATCCTTAAAACCTATGGCACTTGAAATGTGTTCACCTTTCTGCTGTGAGGTAAATTATGCACAACAGTGATGAAAAAGATGAACAGACCAGTTGTCTATTATGAATCATCCCAGCTCTTTTCTCATTTGTCTTCCTGGTAAAGCTGCACTTCTGCTGTGAGGTAAATTATGCGCAACAGTGATGAAAAAGATGAACAGACCAGTTGTCTATTATGAATCATCCCAGCTCTTTTCTCATTTGTCTTCCTGGTAAAGCTGCACTGTCTGGCTGTCGGCGGGACTATTTGGATTTGGTTCATCCAGCAGAGACGGAATTGATGTGAAGATAGAAGATGCATGATATATTGGGTGCCATCAGTTTTGAAGGCTATCTCTATATATACTACCCTCAGTGTACGCATTTTGGTGAAACATCTTAGCTAAAAAGCTAAGGGTGGTTTATTTGGATATTCTTCAGAAAATTCTATTATTAGTTTAAAAGTACTATCGTCTAAGAGTGTCCTTTCTGGTCCAAATCTAACTGCATTCCACTGCATGATGTTGTTTTCAGATAGTGCACAACTAGCGCCCACAGGTGGGTCTTCTTGCAACCGCTTGAAATCCCACATGAACCTTCTTCTGGCTCGGGTGGGCTTGCTTCCAGCTGTCATCTTGCTGGTTGTTAGTTTTTCTTTTTTAGTACTACTATTTTCTTTCTTCCATATAATTTATTGCACTGAGTTCATTTTGTTTGTGGGTGTTTCTTTCATTAAGGAAATATATATTTTTTTATTATTTTATAAAAGAAACAATCTATGATGGTTACCACAGGTAGGAGGGAAGGGAAAATGATTCATGGGCTAGAAGGTACACATATATTAACATGGGTGGCAGGACAGGCAATATACAACATGAAGGAGGTGGGCAGAGGAAGCATGAAGGTAGGGGAGGACACAGGGAGGAACGCACGAGTTAAAGTGGATAAAGGCACATACTGTTCATTAATGGAACATGGAGGTGATCATAATCACTGTAATGAAACCAAGTATAAGATTTGCGAAACGTAAAACTGATGATCTATAAATCTTCACTCAATAAAAAGTTAAAAAAATCAGAGATTCCCTGATGATGCAAACACTTCACACATTTAGGAGCTAACCAAAGGATTGGAGAGTCCAATCCACCCAGAGGCCTCTTAGAAGAAAGGCGTGGTGATCTACCTCTGAAAAGTCAGTCACTAAAAACTCCGTGGGCCACAGTGCTACACATGAGGATGCTACAAGTCAGAAGGGTTTACAAGAGGAGAATACACATGGAAAGGAAGTTATGAGGACGAGATTGTAGTGATGCAACTGCAAGTCAAGGAATGCCAAGGATTTGGGGCAAGCACTTGGAAGCCAGAAGAAGCCAGGAGGGTATCTCCCCTAGAGTTTTCAGGGGAACTCCACCCTGCGTGTGACTGTGGAGGTTAGGTGTCAGCTTGACGGGGTCTGGATTGATTTCCAGTCGTTTGGCAATTAAGACTAGTAACCTCTGTGATGAGATCTGACATAGTGTGAACGCTTCCTCTGTGATGTGATCTGACGTAATCACTTCCTACGTGATATGATCTGACGTAGTGCGAACACTTCCTACGTGATATGATCTGACGTAGTGTAATCACTTCCTACGTGATGAGATCTGACGTAGTGTAATCACTTCCTACGTGATGAGATCTGACGTAGTGTGATCACTTCCTCCGTGATATGATCTGACGTAATCACTTCCTAGTAATGTGATCTGATGTAGTGTGAACACTTCCTATGTGATGTGATCTGACATAGTGTGAACACTTCCTATGTGATGTGATCTGACATAGTGTGAACACTTCCTACGTGATGAGATCTGACGTAGTGTGATCACTTCCTCCGTGATATGATCTGACGTAATCACTTCCTAGTGATGTGATCTGACATAGTGTGAACACTTCCTATGTGATGTGATCTGACATAGTGTGAACACTTCCTACGTGATGAGATCTGACGTAGTGCGAACACTTCCTCTGTGATGTGATCTGACGTAATCACTTCCTAGTGATGTGATCTGACGTAGTGTAAACACTTCCTACGTGATGAGATCTGACATAGTGTAATCACTTCCTACATGATGTGATCTGATGTAGTGTGAACATTTCCTACGTGATGATCTGACGTAGTGTGAACACTTCCTACGTGATGTGATCTGATGTAGTGTGAACACTTCCTATGTGATGTGATCTGATGTAGTGTAATCACTTCCTACGTGATGTCATCTGATGTAGTGTGAACATTTCCTAAGTGATGTGATCTGACATAGTGTGAACACTTCCTCGTGAGTGATCTGACGTAGTGTGATCACTTCCTCGTGATGTGATTTAACATAATGTAATCACTTTCCTGTGATGAGATCTGATGTAGCGTAATCACTTCCTCCATGATGTGATCTGACTTAGTGTGAACTGACTTAGTGTGAACACTTCCTACGTGATGTGATCTGACGTAGTGTGAACACTTCTTACGTGATGAGATCTGATGTAGTGTAATCACTTCCTAGTGATGTGATCTGACGTAGTGTGAAAACTTCCTACGTGATGTGATCTGATGTAGTGTGAACACTTCCTACGTGATGTGATCTGACGTAGAGTGAACACTTCCTACATGATGTGATCTGACGTAGTGTGAACACTTTCTATGTGATGTGATCTGATGTAGTGTGAACACTTCCTCGTGATGTGATCTGACGTAGTATAATCACTTCCTCCGTGATGTCATCTGATGTAGTGTGAACACTTCCTTGTGATGTGATCTGATGTAGTGTGAACACTTCCTCGTGATGTGATCTGGTGTGACCAGCTCTGGTCAGATGTAGTTACCCTGTGTGTTGCACATCCTTACTTCTACGATGACACTATCTACAAGATTACGTTGTATCCTGAATCAATCTCCTTTGAGATCTGAGAGGTTAAACAGACAAGCAGAGTTCGGAGGGACCTGCTAACAGCAAGGTCAACAGTTCAAACCCACAGCAGCTCCTTGGAAACCTGTGCAGGGTCACTGAGTCAGAACCGACTTGAAGCACTTACCACAACAAAAGCTCCTACCTGCCAGAGGATGGAGTTTCGTGGGGGCAAGTGTCTTCCCCCCACGCTGTTCTCCTGGCTTTTCCTCTTTGAACCCTCTCATGTGCTCTGCTGGAATCGTTCTGAACTTGGTGTGTGGGGCTTGGAGACACCCACTTGATGTTTCTCCAGAGCTAGACCTCTCACCACCACCCTCGTCTACAAGTCCTTTCCCTGCTGATCCTGGTACCACCTCTGCCAGCACCCTGCTTCTCTGGGTCACAGGGCAGCTCTGCCCCCGGTTGTTCGGGGTTGGGGCCAGAATGCTGGCTACGAGACTGAGAACATCTTACAGTAGAACCTCTGGGGAGTCAAATGTTTTGTAATATGTTGCTGAGAAACCTCTTCCTACAGGGCTTGGGAAGTTGTTCTTGGCTCTTGCTGGGCTTGAGTCAGGGGACAGCAGCCAAGGTGGGGGTTGAGAAAAAGGACACTGGAGCCCACACTAGGTCGGACACAGCCTGAAGATTGCACTTGTCCCATGAACAGAGACGGACTCTTCATGGGATCTTAGCTGGAGACACAGCTGGATTGCAAGGCAGGTTGCCCACCCTCCTGCCATTCACAGCCAGAGCCACACTCCTGAGGTTTGAAGTTCTGGTCATTCAGGAAGCTTTGAACCCCTGCCTCCCATCCTCCTGTGTAGACCTGTCCCCCGTGCCCAGGCCCCCATGCAGCCCAGGTCCACACTGAGTTAGGCATGGCCACAGCCGGCTTCTCCCAGCCTTTCCTGTGTGGCAGGTAAGACCAGGGGCGTGAGAGGTTAAAGACGCCCATGAGTGCAGAGTCAGGCAAAACTGCCTTCAAATCACAACCGCCCCGCCCAGGTAGGGACCTGAAGCAGGTGACCCTGGTGCCACCTCCTTCATCCCTTCCCTTGCAGGTCATTGCTGAGAGTACCAGATGCCAGGAGGGGTTGTCATTGTCAACATCTGGACTGGGGTTTCTGGGTGGACTCCTCTAGCCTGAGGTAGGCAGGCAGGGCAGCTCTGCCTGCTCAGATCCTGGCAGCTTACTGACTTTGGACATGTTGCCTTGGGGCTGATGGCGATAGTCCCACCCTGCTCTTGGGAGTGTCTAGGAGGTGGTAGGACAGACCCTTAGGGGAGATGGGGATAGCTTCCAGGGGCCCAGTGGACTATGGGGCTGGGCCTGTGGGAAGGTGCTGCTCAGGTAATCCAGCAGATGGAGAGAGGACAGAACAGGATGAGGCACGGAGGGTGAGTCCACCAAGCTTGGGCACAGTTTTCCCCAAAGCCACCTGCTCTGGATGAAGGCTGGAGTTCCAGGCAGCCCTTAGACATCCCTTTCAGAACCGGTGGCGGCCAGGCAAGACTTGGCCAAGTAGGCCTTCTGGGTGGAAGCTGACCGTGGATACCTGTCAGAATGCAGGTGCCAGACTAGCCAGATCTGTGAGTCAGAGGGAGGAGCAGCCAGCAGCCAGCTCTTCCCTTCTCCTTTTGGGTTTGTCTCCTCATCTGCAGGGGCAGCTGGGGGGCTACGAGGACCCCAGGACTTGGGAGTGTGGACCCTCCTCTTCTGGCCTGGGATGGGGCTGGCGGCCATACACAAGACTCTTTGATCGGACATCAAGATCCCAGGGCTTTAGGGTCAGCCAAACTGGTGTGTTGACCAGCCTGGAGACATGGGCTCCAACACTCCAGCCCCTGCCCTGCAGGCCAGGTGCCCTCTGCCCACCCCTGATGACCCTTGAGACACTGGGACTGGTCCCCCCAGGTGTGGGTCTGCTGGCCACTCTGGGTTCATGAAGATCAAGTCTCTGCCAACCCTTGGAGTGTGAAAGCATCCTCTGGGCCAGCCACTGTAGCACTTAAACCTGCCAGCAGAGGGCACCAAAAGGAACGTCCAAGGTGAGTCTCAGGTGAGTTCAGATGGGCACAGGTGGATAGGTGGTCAGGTGCCTGGCATGGGTGCACATTGTGACCACTCAGCCAACCAGGTCCCACATCCTTCTCTGGGCACCTCAGCCAATTTGGGACTAAAATCCACAAATCTGGTTTTGGCAATGCCTCTGACTCACACTCAAACTGAGGCTGGCCTGACGCTCTCCCAGAGCCCCCTCGGGTGGGAGTCCACGAAGGTCCCCTCTCTCAAGACACAAGGACCCCTCTCCTCTTGGGCAGGTGTGTGCTGGGATCGCTTGATCCCCTCCTCTGGGGTCAGGGATGAGTGACCTTTCTTGGAACATCCACGTGACCCTTACAAAGTCACTGTCCGGCACGGGGCTCATGTTCCCTCAGCCCTAGAACGGAGACATGGCTGCTATGAGATTTACTAAGTTTAATGACATGTAGCCTTGAACCTTCAACCACCTCTTAGCTCTCTGGTGGGAGAGAGTTCCTCCCCAGCTCTGTGCAGAAGGATCTGGGGGCAGTACTTGGGTGAGAGTGTTTCCAAGTCTATTCTGCTCCCCAAAGTGTGAGGGGCTACAACTTGTGTGGCACCAAGGTCCCCTGTCCTAGAGCCCTGCTTCTGACTTCCGGGGAGCTGGCACGTCTCATGGGTGGTGCTGTGGGCAACATCTGGGGCAGGAGTCACTAGCCGGCTGGCTGCCCAGGCAGCTCCGAGCCCACAGGACTAGGGCTGAGGCTGTCCTGGCATACTCATCCTGGGATGTGGGGCGTGGCTGGGTACAAGTCGGGGCAGAGTGGGGGTGTCAGGTCAGGGTCACAGGGCCAGGAGCCCCTGTGGACAATGGGAGGCTGGAGGAAGGGTCCCACTAGCCCCCTGGGGTGTTCTGAGGTTCCAGGCTGAGGAGTGGGGTGGGGGCTAGAGGAGAGGAGGGAGGGGCCAGAGTGTGGGGAAAAACGGAGGAAGCAGAGGTGGGGGAGGGGGAAGGGACCTGCCTTCCGTGGGCAGGTGGGTAGGGGGCTGGCACCTCGAGGTGGCAGGTTTGGCTGAGGTCGGCCTTGTGGGCAGGTGAGGGGGTTACTGGGAGGGATTGGTGGCAGCAGCGCCACCTACTGGGCATCACCATGAGGTGGGCGAGACGCCCCTAACTAGATTCAGGGTCCGTTCAACATTCCTCCCCATCCATGTCCTTGGTACAAAATACATGTATACATATAAAAATAATACTCCGCGAACTTGGGGGGCGGTGCGGTCAGTTCGGTCAGTCCCCACCGCAGGTGTGCTCTGCCCTGAGGAAGGTGCCTGCCGCCAGTCTAGCTGTCCTCCGTCCTCCTCTGGTTCTTGGAATGAAACTTGTTCATGAGTTCCTCCAGCTCAGACCCACCGTGTTTATTCTAAGGAGGGGAAGAAGGGCAGCCTCAGTCCGGGGGTGGGGGTGGGGGGCGACAGGTCACCGTCAGGCGGCCACCACCGCCCTGAGCCCGGGGACACGTGGGATGTGTGGGGGAGGCAGAGCTGGAGGACGGGGGGCTCACCTCCAGGGCAGCCTTCTGCACGGTCAGCTGACTGTAGACTCGATTGCCCTCCTCCCCGCACACCTTCTTCAGCTCCTCCTTGTTGAGTGAGAAGAGCTGGGGGCCGGTCAGGACGCTCAGGTTGTCCACGATGCTGCAGGGGAGGGGAGTGGACAGGGACCAGTGTGAGCTTGGATTCTGGCGGGGAGCCAGGTGACCAGCCCCGCCCCGCCCCGCCCCTGTCCGCCCTGCCCCGCCTGCCCGCCCGCCCGCTGCCGCTGCCGTAGCCACCGCTCACCGCGGGCTGAAGGCCTTGGCTTCCAGCCAGGCTCGGACCTCGTCTGGGCCGGACTCGAAGGTGAGCGGCTGGCGCACCTGCTGGCTGCGCTCCACGCGGAAGTTCCGCTGCGGTTGCGCCTTGATGTGAGAGATCTTTTTGATGAGTTCGTCGTTGACTTCATCCATGTGGTGGATCAGCTCTGGGGGTGAGGGTGGGGGGCAGCCAGGGGTCAGACCGCCCTTTTGCCCACAGCTCAGAGGGGTCCCTATGCGCCCAGGTCCTCCCCCTTAGCCCTGGCCCAGGCTCTCCCCTCCCCTCCTCCAGGCTGACGCTGACCCCACTGCTAATGATGGTGAGGTAGCCCCCTCCCTCAGGTCAGAAGGGACCTCTCACCCTCTTTTTTCCCAGCGAAGTTCACAGGCAGCTTGTGCGTTGGGCTGGCAGGGCCCCAGTATTTTGAACCTGCCTACAGGGTGGGCAAAGAGGGGGGCCAAGTCAGGCCAGCTCACCACCCTCCCGATAGCCCCTGGGGGTGTTGCTAAGGCCAGGCCTTCCTTGGGCCCCCCACCCCCCACCTCTCAGCCAGAAGCTCTTCAGTGTACACAACAGCCAGACCCTGGGCTCTGCCACTTGGTCAGCGCCCCCTCACCTGCTCTAGTGGGGCACCTGCCTCCTCAGGCCGAACTTCATCCAGGATGTTGCAGGGCACGTAGCCTGCCTGTCCACTACGGTTCCTCAACTTCCACCACTGCTGACCATCCTCTAGTACCTGCCAGGCCACCAGCATCATGTCACAGCCAGACCCACCCTCTGGTCACCCTGCTGGCGGGGTCCTCTCCTTCACAGAGAGGCTAGACTGCTGGTTCTCGCCTGGACCTCAGTGGGGGCCCCCAGTGCTCAGTCCTTCCCTCCCACCTCACGGGCCACCGGTCATTTTCGGTGGGGGTCTCCAAGGCCGACTCCTGGGAGTAAGGTGCCTCTTGGCCTGGTTGTGAATGTAGGTCACCCCGCCCCCAGCGTGCTCCACTTTCTGTTCCCCAGCAGGTGGCCTGGATCTGGGTTTGGCACCAAATAGTAATACTGAGGAGGTGAGGAGGGGCTTCTGGGGTGGATGCACATGACAAACCCCTGCGGTTCCACCGAAGGGACCACCACTGGCTAGAGACTGACCAGCCCCCAGCTTGAGCCAGGCTCTCTAGATGCCCTTATCCTGGGGCCCCCTGGTATGGCCAAGACAAGGAGATCCCCTCAGTCAGACTGTGTTGCGTGAGGTCCAATTCAGAGCCCTGGGATGGGGACCCTAGGACAGGGACTGGACAAACACACGGTCACCCCCGACAGTGCCTCCCACCTCCCCTGGACAGCCCTCCCCCAGGGTCCAACCCTCAGGTCACCCACCTCTAAGATTTCGTCCCTGAGCACAGATAGCTCGTTGGCGTTCCGGGCTGTGAAGTCGTAGAGGATCTTGACGTACTTGCTCATGGTGGGTGTTGGATCGTAGCCCCTGCTTGGGACAGGAGGGGCTGAGGCTGGCTGGGAGAGAGCAACCGCCCTGGCACCGGTACCCAGCCTGCTTCTATGCAGACTCTGGGAGCTTGTGGCACAGAGGCTGCTGACAGCCGGGACTGGAAAGTGTGACAGTCTCAGCGTGCTGCGCCCCTGCCTGGAGATGGGCGTGATGGGCGGGCACAAGGTGAGCAGGCTCACCTGAGAGGGGACCTGGCCTGGTGTCATTTGGAAATCACAGGCAGGTATGAGCTCAGGAAATGACAAGAGTCGTAACTACCCCCTCCCCAGCTCAGCTGAGCCGTTAAGGATGAGGACTTGTAGAGAGCCCTCAGAGCAATGAAGACACTCCCCATAGATGCCCTTTCCGGCACACACACATGCAGGCACAGATACACACACATGTAGATACAGGCACACACACATGCAGGTCCATGCAGGCGGATACACAGGCACACAAATACACACACACATGTAGGTCCACACAGGCAGATACACAGGCACACAAACACATACATACACACAGGTACACACACACATAGATACACACAGAGTTACAGGCACACATACACACGGATACACACAGGCACACATATATGCTGTGCAGACACAGGCAACACACACTACACAAACACACACAGGCAATACATGCTGCAGGTAGGCACACAAGCACACACATGTAGATACTCACACAAATGCACACTGACGGACACACACAGGCAGATACACAGGCAGATACACAGGTACACACACCGGCAGACAGGAAGGCACACATGCAGCTACACACAGAGGCACACACATGTACACAGGCACACACACAAGGCACACACATGTAGACACACACAGTGGGCACTGTCGTCAAGCTGCTCTTCTCTGTGGGGTTAGAGGCCTGTCCCAGAGAGGCATGGAGACGGCAGTGGCTCTGGCTCTGGGTGACCCTGCATGTGGCCGGCCCCTGGTCTGCCGTCCTAGCTAGGCCATTCCTCCCAGTGACTTCCTCATCCAGCTGAGGCCCCAGAACACCAGGGTGGGGCTGGGGAATGTGGGCAGGTACCAAATCACCCAGGACAGGTCAGGGACTGTTAGTCAAAAGGTAAAAATGTTTCTGAAAGTGTGGTCCTAGGCCTGGGACACTGGCACCAGATTGACAGCGTGGAGCAAGAGGAGTGAGCAGGTTGAAAAGGTAAATTCCCAGCCCTCTGGCCTCCTGAAAGTGATCCTGGGGTCTGGCAGGGTTAACATGCTCTCCAGGTAGGCAGGCTGGGAGCTTGGGAGGGAGGAGGGGAATGAGGAAGGACAAGGTTTCCTCCACTCTTGTGTTTATTGTTTATTTGTCCACTGTGAGACGTGTTTGTGAAAACTGTGTGTGTGTGTGTGTGTGTGTGTGTGTGTGTTGAGGAGGAGGCTGCTTTAGCACAGACCATCCTCCCTCATCTAAATCAGGCCAAACAGCTCCAGCAGGCCAACTGTTGGCTGAAATCATTGAAGTCCAAAGTTGTAACTTTGATTATAAAACATAAATGTGGAGACACATAAGTATGGATAACTTTGGAAAACTCCCCTTCAGTTATATACATTAAAGGTCAAATGAAACCCTGGTTCGAGTTTGGACAACAGGTATTTTGAACCAAGAGAACAAGGCATTGACCACCACTTGGTGGTAGCATACTCAAATGGAGTCTCTGTGTACTGAGAGATGAGCATCACATTCCCTCACTTTGATGGGGGCTTACCTGTGAGCATGGGGGGAGCTGGTTGGTGGGAGGACGTCTCCCAGAGGTGTGGGCTTGGATGCCTTCGCTGAGTTTCGAAAGGACGGGCGGCTCACTGGAGTTGGCTGTGGGGAAGATGGGTGGTCTGGGCTTGGTGTGGGATGGGGGCCTGGAGGGTCTAGGGACATGGGGACATGGCCTCCCACCCAGCCAGGTGAGACAGAAGGGCTGCCGAGCCCTAGCAGGAGGTGGGGAGGGCAGGCTCAGGTGGGTGCAGGGGCACTGAGGGAACAAGGAGGCTGGTGGGTGGAGGAAGGCGGGTTAGCAAGGCTGTCAAGGCTCCAACCTCGTCACCAGGGGCAGCTGTCAGCCCCTCCACCTCCCAGGGGGCCTCCTGCAGCACGTCCAGGGGAGGCTCCCAGCCGCTGTGGAACTTGGGCACGTACGGGAGAACTTGCGGCTCCCGAGGCCACTCGGCGCTGGGGACAGAGGTCTCGGGGTGAGCTGGGTCCACCCCCACCTAGGACTCCCTCCCAGCCTGCAGGCCTCAGCCCAGTCCACACCCGGTACCCTCCCATCACTCGGCCAAGGCTGACTCCGCGGTCTGCCTCCTCCTCCTGCCTCGCTGCTGTACCGGGGGCGTGTCCAGGTCTCTCCTAGCGTCTCCCACAACGCCATCTCCTTGGGGATCAGGTGGCCGCGCAGGAAGCCCACCGCCTCCCGGGAGAGTAGGGGGCTGGAGACTGAGCGCGCGAGTTCGGGGCCGCCACAAGTGCTGATGATCTGGGGCACAACGAGGCTTAGAGGAGGCCCGCCCACTGGACCCCAGCTCCCACCGCCCTCCACCCCATTGCAGCCCCTAAGGCCCGCCTTCGGGAAGAGGCTTAGGCCAGGTCAGGGGCGTGACCGTTGGAGCGTGGATATAAGGTTAACCCCTCCAGGGCCCCTCCCCCTCCCCCGCCCCCGGCCCCCGGCCCCCGGCCCCAGATACCAGCTCCAGAGGTCCGAAAAGGAAGTGCATGAGCTCCGCGGCGCTGGGGTTCTGGATGTGTTTCTGCAGCTTGGCCTAATGGGGGCGAGTATAAGCGAGCGGGACGGAGCACTGGGCCCTGGGTCCCCCGATCCAAAAGTCAGCGCCCAGGGCCAGGGCCGGGGAGGGGATGCAGAAGGGTAGATAGAGGCTGACGGGATGGGAGGAGGGCGGGCGGGTGGAGGCGGGCTGGGGGCGATGGCGGTGGTACTCACCAGCAGGTTGATGGCTAGCTTGGTTTTCTGAAAACAGTCAATAAACTCAGCCTCGGCGGGGGGCCGCGCCCGCAGCGTGAGGACGCCCTCTGGGCGCGGGGTGGGAGAAGGGCGGTGAGCCAGGCTGGCCTCGTGCCTGTCCCCGGCAGCCCCCCACCCATTTCCCCTGGGCGCCCACCTGCCGGCGCCTTCTTGCCCTTCTTTTTCCCCTTCTTCCGCTGATTTAGCTGCTTGAAAGCCTCGGCGGCTTTCTGCAGCCGTGCCACGAACCACTCGATGTCGTCCAGCGCGCAGTTGAGAATTTGCTGGAGTCAGAAAAGGGGTTAGGGTCAAAATGTGCCCCCTCCGCTGCGGTGACACCTGGGCCCCACGGAGACCTGGCAGGCTGACCCCCAAGCTTTTCCGCCTCTCGGGTCCTGGCCTGGAAGGTGAGGGCGCTGCCCGGAACTGAGCAAGGGAGCAGCGGGGGCCCACTTCCCACCCATCATGTCCCCGAGGTCACCCACCGTCTCCTTCTCGATTTTATGCGCCAACACAGCCCGCGGCTCCTCATCCTGCGAATCCCGACGACGGAAGCCTGGGACGCGGAGACAGAGTTGTTGCTGCATGCGGGAAACGTGGCTGGCCCCCCAGACCTCCGGCATCCAACGTGTTTGTGGCGTGGGCTCCGGACGCCCCGTTTGCCCCCTCGGCCTACCTGGCTCACTGAGTTGCACTGGTGGGCCCACGCGGTTCTTGGTGGCCTGGGGCGAGTGGCCACCACCATGGCGGTGGAAGGGGATGGGGGCCGGGCCCTTGGGTTGGGGCAGTATGGACTGCCGCTGGCGGATCTTCTCCTGGTGACCCCTAGAGTGGCGTCAAAGGGCTGTTCAGGCAGGCCCAGTCCGGTACCTGGCCAGGCGCTTGCCCAACCCTGCCCCCGCCGCACACCTGACCCCGCCTGCCCAGCCTGGTCCCGCCCACATGTCACTCCTCGCCCGCCTACTGGCTCCCTCCCATTCCTAACCCCTCCCACCTAGCCTGGTCCCGCCCAATTCCATGAGCCTGGCGGTTCGCAGCGGCTACCCCGCCTTACCACCCCCATCCCCCACACCGCCCTACTTGAGGGTCTTCGGCCGCATCTTCTTGCCGAGACGGCAATCTGCGAGCGCGCTCTCGATGTCTTCGTGCACCAGCTCCGCCTGCGGGGACGGGAGGTCAGGCCTGGCATGGTCAGGCTGTGCTGTGCCCCCGCGGCAGCGCTGTCCTCACCTCCACCTCGTCGCAGTGGAAGAAGTGGACGTCGGGTTTGTTCTGTTCCGACTCCTGGCACACGAGGAGCAGCACTGACGGGTAGCGTAGCTGGTTCAGCACCGTCTGGCAGTGTTGTACAGTGGGCAGCGGAAAGTTCTCCAGTTCCTCCTGGGGGCGACACGATGACGCTGGACGGGGGCTGGGAGGCGGGGCTGCGACGTGGGGGTACAGGGCTTGGATCGAGGGTCGGACCTGGGCTCAGACAGCGATCTCAGGCAGAAATGGGCCCCATTCCTAGACACAGACCATGTACACGGGGTGGCTTTTGGACCAAGGGCACAGGTAGATTACTTATGGGTCCGGAAAAGGACGGTCAGGAAAGTGGACCTTAGCTAGTAACGGGGAAGGCCCACACCTGGTGGACACTGCCAGGCACTGTCTCACGTGGCCGTATCCTGGGCACTCCCTGGGTCCGCCAGGCTCCAGTGGGCCCTCAGCATCTCTGGGACCCCCGCCTGCCCTTTGACCTTCTCACAGGCATGCAGGGATGGCGGGAAGCACCCCACCCTCACACGCACCTGGGACTCGATGTCCAGCAATCGAAGGGCCTGGTCATTGACCTGCAGCAGCATCTCCTGCGTCCAGATCTTCTCTTTGGAGCTCAGCTGCACCAGCTTTCGGATGGCGTCGTCCACAGAGACGATGGCCTCGCTCTTGTCCATAATGAATGTGGCCAGGTGCTGAGGGCAGACAGTGAGTGCTGGAGCTCCCAGGCCCAAGGAGCTGTGCCCACTCTGGGGCTCTGAGGGGGCACAGCCTCACCCTGGGGACCCTCAGGGAAGCAAAGCACTGCCCTTCAGGTTCTGAAGGGACACAGTCTACCCCAGGGGGAAGGGGTCTGACGAGACACAGTGCACAGAGTGGGAGGGAGGTCTCAGGGACGCAGCCCCACCTTAGTGGCATTTGAGTTCTGCCTTGATGGATATCTATGGAGACCATGGCTGTGCCCTGATGAAAACCCTCAAAAACCACATTGAGGCCCTAAATCACCAGGCCTCTATCCCTGCTCTGCCCCCTGAGGCTGGCCCCAGAATCCCCAGCCACTCACTCTTCCCAATCTTCCCTGAGTCCTTCCTCTTTCCTTTCAGATTCACTGGGACGTTGCCGGCCTGACAGCCCATACATCATAGATTCTGCATCTGCGACCTGGCTTTTTGTTATCACTGTCCACGGTTACATTATGTATACAGCTTGTGTATTGCTGTGTGGTCCCTGCATGGGGCAGGGGCTCTGTCTACTGGGTTTGCTCTGTCTCCCAGTAGCTGGAGCAGTGCCGGGTTGACCATGACCACATGTGGGATGTGAGTGTCCCAGTGTCTGGGGCAAACTGCCCAGTAGGCCATGGGACCCTTGCCCATGTGGTCCACCTTTCCCTGTGCGGTCCACCTCCTCTCCTCTAACCTGAGCTTGTCTGTCTGTCTTGAAACCCATCAGTAAGAGCCAACATAGCAACGTGGGGAAAATGGGATCTATACTGATATCAACTCCAGTTAATCAAAGATCTAACTGCAAAATACAAAGTCATAAAAACACTAGAAGAAACTAACAACAAAGGCTTGCTGACCCACGGAGCTAGGCCAAGTGCCTCCAGGCTGAGGCTGACGGTGGACTGGTACGCCTTGTGAACACGTACCCGCTGCTCTCAAAGACATGTGTAATATTGCCAGGCAGAGAAAGCCTGCCTTTGGGCCTGGCTGGAAGAACTGTGCCCTGAATGTAAACTGTTAACCTCCCTAATAAACCCCATAACTTTGAGTGTGGTTTCTGGGTGCTGTGTGGCCACTGCAATGATGAACAGTGAAGGCAGATGTGAAGGAGATCTGCGGAAGCACGCTTGGTACTATTTTTTTTTGCCTGAGTCACCTGCAGATCGTAGGCTATTAATAACCATTCCTACAGACCTGGGTCTGGGTTCTTCTTCATACAAACAGATAATAGCAAATGGTGCCAAGTGTTCTACAAGGAAAGATTAGAAGAGCTCTGAATTAAGTTAGGGTTGGAGGTGGCCAAGGAAGACTTCCCTGAGGAAGTGACATTCTAATTGAACCTTGAACGAACATGACTCATAAGCTGAAGGGAGGGTTAGGGACACATTCCAGACAGAGGTGCTAACCCACCCAGGTTGCTGAAGAAGCCCAGAGTAGATGGGGAGCCAGAAGAGAAGGAGAGGGAAGTGAAGTGAGAAAGGTGGTCAGGGGCCATTGAAGGAGTATGGTCATACATACTAGGAAATGATGGTTCACAGAAGACTGAATAAGGTTGTTGTTAAAAATTAGTTCATGAGGTTCAAAGTAGCTCCATTCTAGTGTAAACAGTTAAGAACTAAAAAAAAAGAAAACTATTATTGGCCTCAGATAAGCAAAGCACTGCTCAAGAAGATGAACAAAGTTGGAGGCCTCTCACTCCCTGATTTCAAAATTTACTACATGGCCACAGTGGTCAAAAACAGCTTGGCACTGGTACAATGAAAGACACATAGATCAATGGAACAGAATTGAGAACCTGGAAGTTAATCCATCCACATGCAGCCAACCGATCTTTGACAAAGGGCCAAAATACATTAAACGGGGAAGAAATAGTCTCTTTAACAAATTGTGCTGGCAAAATGGGAAATCAATTTGCAAAAGGATGAAACAAGACCCATATCTCTCACCATATACAAAAACTAACTCAACATGGATTAAAGACCTAAATGGAAACCCCAGAACTATATAAAGATCATTGATGAAAAATAGAGACAAATTTAAGGGCTCTAATATTTGGCATACATAGACCATCAAACATTGCAAAAAACCACACAAACAATAGAAAACAAAATAGACGACTGGGACATACTAAAAATTAGAAACTTATGTGCACCAAAAGACTTCACCAAAAGAGTAAGCAGAGCCCATAGACTGAGAAAAAAATTTTGCAATGACATATCACACAAGGGACTAATGTCTGGAATTTATGGAAATCTACAACACCTCTATAAGAAAAAGACAAATAATCCATTTTAAAGATGGGCACAGGACATGAACAGACACTTCACCAAGGAAGGCATTCAGGCAGCCAACAAAGATATGAAGAAATGTTCATGATCATTAGCCATTAGATAGATGCAAATCAAAGCAACAATGAGATATTATCTTATACCAATCTTAAAATCGAAGTTTAAAAAACTTGAGGACAACAAAAGCAGGCTAGGGTGTAGAGAGACTGGGACCCCTCTACATTGCTGGTGGGACTGTAAAATGGTTCAGCCACTCTGGAAAACAGTATGGCACTTCCTCAGAAAGTTAGAAATAGAAATACCTTATGATCCAGCAATTCCTCTATTTGGTATATGAGAAATACGAGCCATAACACAAGTAGGTACACTGATGTTCATCACAGTACTATCCACAATAGCAAAACGATGGAGACAGCCTAAGTGCCCATCAATGGAAGAATGGATAAACAAACTTTGGTACATAAACACAAGGAATATTATGTATGCTACCCTGAAGAATAACAATGAAGTTGCAAAGCACCTTGTAACATGGATGAACCTTGAGGACATAATGCTGAGAGAAATTAGTCAGTGACAGAAGGACAGATATTACATGGGACCATTATTGTAAAAACTGTAAGAAAAGATTTCCAATCTAAAGGAAAAAGTCTTTGATGGTTACCGGGTTGGGAGGGAGGGGTTGGCAATTCATGGGTTAGGGGGAGGACAAATGATGGCTCAGTGATGGGGAGGACAGTACACAAAGAGGGGCAGGGGGATGGATGAACAAGGAAGATAGGGGTAGACAGGAAGGTATGCACGAGCTAAATGGGATACCGGTAAATAGTGATGTATACCTAACCTTTGAACAACAGTGCTCTGTGATACAGGGATCCAAACATTGTAGGAATGTGTTGTTGTTGTTAAGTGTTGTTTAGTTGATTCTGACCCATAGTGACCCTGCATAGGGTTTCCGAGGAGCTGCTGGTGAGCTTGAACCTCCCACCTTGAGTTCAAACTGACCTTGCAGTCCAGTGCATTAACCCACAGTGCCATACCAGGACTCCAGTAGGAGTGGGTAAGGGAGGGAAAATAATGTTAAGGTGTTTGACTGTCTTGTGGATATTGGTTTCCCTGCCTTCTATTGTAAAATAGACATTTAAGTGGAATAGAAAGGAATATTGGGAAATATGATTACAGGAAGCTCGTAAGCCTGGCTTTAGCCTATAACTGATTGGATTAATTAAAATTAATTAGAACTTGCTCAGAGAAATAGGCTTCTTGTTAAGTCTTTGTGGAGTATGAGGTCTTAGGTGGAATCCTGAGTCCCACCTAGAACCTTCTGAGGTGGGACATTCCCGCTTGAAAAGACATGCAGACCAAGCCAGAAGAGCTAGAAGAACAGAAGACATTTCTTGAAAGAACAGCAGAAGAAAAGCAGACGATTTGGCTGTTAGAATAGCTAGCAAGCTATCTGCCTTGGAGCCATCAAGACAAGAGAAGTCAGCCCATCAGAGTCACCTCCCTTCTCAGACTGAAAAACGCAAAGGAAACACACAGGCAGTCCTGTATGCTCACTGGTGACCACCCTGGTCCACATGTGAGTGGACGTGGGGGAAATGCAGCAATGAAGACGTGGGCTGAGTTTGGCCATGTTCCATAGACACCTGTTGACCTTGGGATGAGAGAGAGAAGAGGAAGGCTTGGCTGGTCTGAAGTTTAGGGAGGTGTGTGAACTCCCGAGCCCAGGGACACTGACCAAGCCACTAGAGGCTAGAGCTAAGAGTGAAGCAGCCAGCTGGTCTGAAGTGGGGGGAGGCATGCGAGAACGCTCAAACTTGCAGATAGTAACCATTTGACCTAGCTTGATGGCTAACTGACCAGAACTCAACCAGATGAAGATAAAGATGCTTGATAATATGGAGTAAGCATAAATTACTACAAGTTGATGAACTAGACCTTTGCTTATGGATGCAATTGCTCAAAATTCCAACCAAAAGGGAAGGACTCTTCACATCAAGGACCAAGCTTGCCTCCTCAGTACGCTGGGTTGATTAGACACTGGCTATCAAAAATGGGGGGCTTTAAAGGCATGAAGTGGCTGGCTTATAAGCTTTCTTGAGTGTGCTTAGTTTCAGAATGAGGGTAGAATCTCCACTGAGTAGTTTTCCTTTTTTCCAGATGGGGCTGGTGAAAGCTGGGGGGCGGGGGCGGGGGATGGGGATAGGATTTTACAATTCAGTTGTGTGTAATTATTATCAGGATTAATGGTGATCATCACAACTGTAAATGTAGAAGATGTGTAACTAAAAGGGGAGAGTAGTTGATCTTCCATTTGAGGAACAGAGGACCCTAGGACCAGCAAAAGGGCAGAACATGAGAGGTGCGTGGGATCCTAACCAGAAAGACGACAGCAGAGACAGGAAGCTGAGGCGATGGCGTAGATAGAGCAGCTGAGGACTCCAGGCCCATGGACTGAGAAAGGCTGTGTGCCGACAGGCAGGAGGCTGGCTTACAAGTGTGCCCTTTGGACATTTAAATATATATGTATTTTCTGCTTTGTATGTGTACATTAAAAAAAGGGAGGGGAATAGAGGTAAATACTGTTAACTGATACTATATGGCGGGGATTATAATTATTACAAGGAACCAAAATATGATTTATTGAACATGAAACTGATCATCTGCCCTGTAAACTTTCACTCAATTCACAATAAAAACTTAAAACACAACTATTATTAAAATATAGAAATTGGTAGTATTAAAAAAGATCATAACAATTTTCACTAAAAGAAATTCTTATATTTACCTAAGTACAAAATTCAGAAGTGTTGGAAAAGAAGGTAGAATGGAAACAGGACTCACAGGGAGGAAGTGGATGGCTGATGTTGTTACCTGGAAGGGACCGCAGTCCTTGAAATGAAAAGTCTATGATTTGTTGAATGTAAAACTGATGATCTGCTCTGTAAATCTTCTTCACTCAGTTCACAGTAAAAACAAACAAACAAAAAAACAAGAAGAAAATGGTGCATACTTTCTGATAACCTTACGGAGATCTTCTTATTCAGGGAGACTTTTCTAAGCAAGAAAGTCCAAAAGCTTAGCTGAAAATCCCAGTAAACCTGACTTCCTAAGAACTAAAATTGGTTGCCTAGAAAAAAAGACCCCAAACAAATACACTGCAATCAGGATGGGCCAATCTTCCTAATATATAAAAGGCCAATGTGCATTACAATCATAGCTCTTGCTTTGTTAAAAATTCTGTGTTGACAAATGTAAATAATTTTGTTAAATATAAGCTAGCATATTAATAGCTGTTGTTAAGTGCTGTCGAGTCAGTTCCAACCCATAGCGACCCTATGTACGCTTTCTGAGGAGTGGCTAGTGAGCTTGAGCCATGGACCTTGCATTTCAAACCAACTTTGCAGTCCAGCGCATTAACCCACAATACCACACCAGGAGTACATATTAATACTAGGGTGAGTCAAAAATTATCTGCACTTTGGTTATAGTAAAACACATCATCCATGACCGATGACAACATTGAACGTGTACATGAAATATTGTGTCGACTAGATGAGTGGCAGTGGATCATGTGACAAATCATTTGTAAATCAGCCCTGGGTCTGCCTGTGAAATAATCCACGACAGACTTGGGTTTCTGAAAGTTTGGGCGAGATGAGTACCGAAACCACACACAGGAGAATGAACAGAAGCATTTGGACATCTGCAAAGAAAATCCAGACTGAGTCTCAAAGGAAGGTAAGAGTTTCTTCAAAGCAATCATTAATGGTGACGAGACGTGGATTCATCACTACAAGCCTGAGTGTAACACCCTCAATCACTGAACAAGACAAAGTTCAAAAGTCAGCCATCAGCTGGAATATGGATGTTTACAGTTTCCTGGGATTATCACGGGCCAGTACTGGAACATTATCAGGAAAAAGGTTCAACAATCAACAGTGCTCGTTACACTGCAATGCTCACTGAAGAGCTGAACCCTAAACTTCAGATTAAATGCAGAGGTGTTGTGATCTTGCATGACAATGCATGTCCACACACCTCTGCCCACGCTGCTGACTCTCTGCACTTCGTTTTGAGGGGTTGAAGCATCCTCCCTATAGTCCTGATTGGTCCTGCTCTATCAGACGTCCACCTGTTTGGTCCCCTGAAAGCAGCCCTTGATGATAAAGATTCGCCTCTGATAAGGAAGTGAAGACAGCGGTGCATTTGTGGCTCGCAGCCTCAGTCTAAAACATTTTTCAATAAGGGAATACGAAAGCTTGTTGACAGATGAACTAAGTGTATAGAAAAGCAAGGAGATTATGTCAAAAAAAACGATGTATTTGTCTTTTCTAAAAGTTGATTCAAAGAAATTCTACAACCAGAGTGTGGATCATTGTTGATACAACCTCATATAAATAAATACAAATGGATTAATTATAGATGAAGAAATAAATCTATTAAAAAGTAGAGTATGAGCAGAAAAATGAGCAGCTTTTAAAGGTAGAAAACTGTCTGCCTTCTCATTCAACAAAGAACGGCAAATTGAAACTCTGAGACACTTATCATATTAGGAATGAATCTTCACTGGGTTTTTACTGAGCACTGTGCCCAACTCAATGTTCGGATATGAAAATGCCTGACCTTGCACTTTGTGGGTTGAATGTGACACCCCTACTGCACTTGTCCAGTCTCTTTGGAGAGTGGCTTGGTCACTCTGATGACAGGTGAACTGCAGATATGCAAAGTCGGCACAGCCACAAGGTTGCTTACTGCAAACCCTTCTATAATAAAGAACCACCGGAACCAACCTACATGCCCATCAACAGATTAAAAAGCAAAGTGTAGTAGCAACACACAATGGAATGAGAGGCAGCTGATCTGTGTACGTCAGGTGGGGCAATATCGGAAACACACTTTGTTAGCCAAACAAAGTCAAACTGTGCCGCAGGGCCGCAAAACAAGTCTCAGTAAATTTCAAGTGACTGAAATTATGTAGACTATGTTCTACCCCCTATTAAAATTAAGTTAGAAATGAATAACAAAACGGTAACTAGAACCCCCCCCCAAATAATTATAAACAAAGAACACGCTTCTAAATAACTCATGACACAGAAGAAGTCACAAGGGAAATTGGCAAATATTTTTAGCTGAACTGAAATAAAAACATGTATATCTAACTTTGTGGAGCACAGCAAAAGTAGTGATTCAAGGGAAATTTATAGCATTAAATGAATAAGAAAATAAAAAAGACTAGGATCAATTGTAGAGTAGTGGTTACGAATCGGGCTGCCAACCTTAAGGTTAGCAGTTCGAAACTACCAGCTGTTCCGCGGGAGAAAGACGAGGCTTTCTGTTTCCACCTCAGAAACCCTGTGCAGGGTCGCTATGAGTCGGACCTGAATCCACAGCACATAACAACAACAACAACAACAAAGGATCAATGACCTCCGTTTCACCTTAAGAAACTGGAAAAGGAGAACGAAGTACAACCTGAAGTAAAGGAAGGAAGGGGATTAAGAACCAAAAACCAAGGGACTAGAAAATCAACAAAGCCAAAGTTGGTTCTGAAAAGATTAATAAAATGGACCAGTTCCTAGCAAGAAAACCCGAGGGAAATCACAAATCATCAACAAGAATGACAGAGGGGCAGTGTACAGGTCTGACGTGAAATTGGATTTGTAATTTCAAAACCTTCCCACAAAGGAAACCTCATTCTCAGAGGGCTTCACAGGCAAATTTTACCAAATATTTAAGAAATCAACAGCAATGTTTCACAAAGTCTTTCAGAAAACAGGAGGAAACATTCCCAGCTTGTTTTATAAGGTCAAATAAACCCTGATATATAATCAGGGAAGTACAAGAAAAGAACGTTGTAGATCAATATCTCTAATGAACATAGATGCAAAAACTCCTTAACAAAATATGAGCAAATCCATCAACACATAAAAATGGTAATCAATATACCATAATTGAGGTTTATTTCAGAAATGCACGATAGGTCCCAACAATACAATTTGCTATACTAAAGGATTAAAAGAGAAAAAAAATGACCATCTCACTAGATGAAGAAAAGGCATTTGACAAAACTCAGTATGTTGTTGTTGTTAAGTGCCGTGGAGTCGGTCCCAACTCATAGCTGTAAATCTTTACGGGAGCAGAAAGCCTCATCTTTCTCCTGCGGAACCGCTGGTAGTTTCGAACTGCTGACCTTGCAGTTCGCAGCCCGATTTGTAGCCACTATGCTACCAGAGCTCCTTAAAATTCAATATACTTCCATGAAAAAAACTCTCACTCCAAGGAATAGAGACTTCCTCCATAGACTAAAAACAGAAAACAGCTTTCTTCTAAGACCAAGATGTCTGCTCTCATCACAATTGTTTGCAATTGTTTTTCTTGCCTTTTGTTTTGTTTTGTTTTTTTTAATTTTGGCCAGATTAATTAAAGAAAACTGGTAAGATTGAGTTTCCACCAGTCTGTTCTGGCATGCTTCTGATGGAGTCAGGATCCCTTGCATCAATGATAACCAGTATGCATTGCTGCCGTTGTAAAGTGCCTTTGCGCTGGTTCTGACTCATAGTGACCCTGTGTAGGGTTTCCAAGGAGCAGCTGGTAGATTGGAACTGCCAATGTGGTGGTTAGCAGTCCAGTGCTTATCCTACAGCTCCACAGCAGCGTGCGTCCACTGTAGTATTCTCTGCATGCTGTGCTCAATTCAGTATTACTGCCTCTATAACGATGGATCCGAACTGGCCAACATCTCTCGTGTTTTCTGGAGGGCAGGCAGTTGTTGAAGGGGTGACCCTTTTCTCTTTGCCTTGTCTGGTCTGACCATCTTCAGAGTCTGCTTGTATCCCAGCTCGGAGTTCACACTTTTCATAATGAGGTGGAGCCTAGAGTTGATCAACTCCAGAGATTTTTCAACCTCTTTGTGGCCACCATCTTTCGGCCTTAGGTGTGAGATGGTCCATCTTCCGGCTTTAGGTGTGGGATGGTCCCCAACCAAGAGCAGGGGCCAAGGTGACTTGTTAAGTGCTGTCGAGTCGGTTCTGACCCATAGTGACCCTGTATAGGGTTTCCAAGGAGCAGCTGGTGAGCTTGAACCACCAACCTTGCAGTTCAAATGACTTTGCAGTCTGATGCATTAGCCCACAGCGCCACACCAGGTCTCCCCAAGGTGACTAGGGAGGCAGAGAGGGCTTGTACGCCATTGTACTGGCGGCCTCCGCCAGGGTGGTGGTGGTGTTCAGTGCCATTGAGTTGGTTCTGACTCACAGAGACCCTGCATAGGGTTTCCAAGGAGCGGCTGGTGGGTTGGAACTGCCGACCTTATGATTTGCAGTCCAGTGCTTATCCTACAGCTGCGCAGCAGGTCCTCTCAGCCAGGGTAACAAAACAAAACAAACGAGTAAATAAATGAACGAGATGAAAACTGTGAGGGTAGAAGATCCAACTAATTGGCAAAAAAAAAAAAATCACTATGACAAGCAAACAAATTCAACAAAGTCTCAGGACCGTCGGACCAAAATACAAAATTCAATTGCTTTTTCCTTGTACTTTGTTGTTAAGTGGCGTCGAGTCATTTCCAACTTACAGCAACTCTGTATAAGGTTTTGAGGCTTTAAATCTTTGTGGGTGCAGAAAGCCTCATCTTTCTCCCTTGGAGCAGCTGGTGAGTTCCAATCTCCGACCTTGTGGTTAGCAGTCCAGTGCTTACCATATGGAGCCACCCAGATCCCACCAAGATCCCCTTTTCATGTACTAGAAACGATTAGATCTGAATTATGGACTGTTTGGTTTTAAAGTTTATGTTGTTGTTGTGTGCCGTCGAGTCGGTTCCGACCCATAGTGACCCTGAGCAGGGTTTCCGAGGTTGTAAATCTTTACGGGAGCAGAAAGCCTCATCTTTCTCCCGCGGATCAGCTGGTAGTTTCGAACTGCTGACCTTGTGGTTCGCAGCCCGATTCGTAACCACTACACTACCAGAGCTCCTTATATGTGAACCTAAAGAACTTAGAATAAACAAGATGAAGCAAAGAGAACGAATCTGAGGGCAGCTTTGTTGCTGCTTTTGGGTTGATTCCCACTCGTGGTGCCCGGTGTGTGCAGAGTGGAACTGCCCCACAGGGTTTTCAAGGCTGTGATCTTTGGAAGCAGATCGACAAGGCTGTCGTCTGAGGCAACTCTGGGTAGGTTTGAACCGCTAGCCTTCTGGACAGCAGCTAAGCGCTTAAGCATTTGTGCCACCCAGCAACTCGACAATAAAGCTACAATGAGTGAAACAGTGCAATAAAACAGATCACTGGACCATCCCAGGAAAAGAACCATCTGCACTCAATCAACTGATTTTAAAAATAAATGTTTATTGTGAATTATGTGATAGTTTACATGGGAGAACATTAGCTTTACATTCATCCTATCCTATATCGCTTCATTGCCATGGTTACAATCCCCTCCATGCATCAACCAACCAAAGGGGATACACTACAAGCCTGCCCCCCAGTCGTCAGCACACAGCCCCTCTCCCTCTCTGGATCTAAAGTTCCCAGCTTCTCCATCTCTACACGTCCATTGTCTCTGACTCCATCTCAGGCATCACTGCTTCTCTGGGTAGGGTCCCGCTCTCCGCTCTTCTCCCTTCATGGTCCCAGGGACCTCCACTCCTGGTCTGCAAAGTCAACCACTCCCCTCCTTGCTACAAAACATCTCCCTTTACATTTCCAGCCCTCACAATCAGTCCTGATAACAATTATTCACTACTGTATCACAAGAGTCCTATTCGCATTCCCTTTCATCAGCCCTGCCTAGACAGATTGGATACTACTCAGTGGAGACTATACCACCTTCCTCCACACCCTCTGGATTTAGATTCCTTCTTAAAAGCTTGTAAGCCAATCACTTCTTGCCTTTGTAGCGCCCCCCCTTTGGGTAGCCAATGTCCAAGTTGCCCATCCCTGTCTACTCTGTGTGGAGGGGGTGGGAATGATCCTTGCTGTAAAGATTTGTTCCCTCTTTTGAGCTACTGCATCCATAGGTGTAGGTCAAGTTCATCAAATTGTATCAGATTACTCTTTTTTTTCCTCTTCTTTCTTCTGGTTGAGCTCTGATCATCCAGTCATTGAAGCCAGGTCAAGTGGGTATTATCTGCAAGTGTGGGTGTTCTTGTACATATGCCCTCTCTTCTTATCAGCTGGACGCTTCACTCTCCACTCTAGTCCTCTGTGGCTATGTCACTGACTCTGGGCCCAAGAGTCCCCAGGTTTTGCCACACTGCTGGCCAACCAGGTCTCCACTCAGGTTCCCAGGAGTCTATTGAACGTTGTAGGGCTTAGCTCACAGCTTCATTGCTATTTTTCTCTCACTTCCCCTTATCGGTGATGAACATGGTCACTAATCAGAGCGTGTATTCCCATTGAGTCTTAGTCTTGGAAGGGGGTTTGCTCTGAGGGGACCCGACCACTTGCCTTGATGTCTCCTGGGCGAACAACATGCTTGTTCTTGTAATCAACTGATTTTTGACAAATGCACCACAGCAATTCCATGAACGGAGTCTTTTCAACACAACTGGATATTCCTATTACGTGCCCTGCCTCACACCATGAACATAAATTCATTAAAATTGACCAGAGACCTAAATGCAAAATCATAAGCCAAGACGCATCTAGAAGAAAACAATGGCACCTTAGAGAAGAGACAAAATACCCTAATCACCAAGCAAAAGAAGTCCAACCCCAATGAAGCCTGTTGCCATAGAATCCGTTCCACGCACCTTACTGGACAGGGTAGAACTGTCCCACGGGCTATCCAAGGCCCTAATCTTTACAGAGTCCTGGTGTGGCCCTGTAGGATAAGCACTGGGCCGCTAACCAAAAGGTAGGGGGTTCAAACCTAACAGCCACTCCTTGGAAACCCAATACAGGGTCATTATGAGTTGGGACCACTTGCCAGAACACAACAACAACATTTATGGAAGCAGACGGCCATAGCCACAGTGCCACAAGGGCTCAGTATAAAGCAAAACAAGTGGCTATAATCAGACGTCCTCAAAATGAAGCATAGCCGCTCATCAGAAGAGGGCTGGGCGTGAGACTCACAAGCACAGACTGAGAGAAGGTATTCATAGTGCAGATATGACAAGTAGGTGTTAGGAGAGGAGGGCTGCCCCTGTGCCCGGTAAGCGGAAGCCAAGCTAGGAGGGGACAGAGCTTCTGGGAGGGTTCACAGGGAGCCAAGCTGCGTGGTAAGATTCTTCCATACGAGAGTCTCCTTCTACACATGTGTTTTCATAAAGTAAGTTTACTAAGCAGAACACATCTCCATATGTGCTCACGTTTAGAACATCCCTCAAAGAGACAAACCGCAAGGCTAGAGAGGAGACTGCGGATAGGTTGAGTTGGGGTTGGGGAGCTAGGTCTGGGGGTGGGTGATAGCTACACTGGGTTCTCACTAGCGATGGTTAGACAAATCTGCTGTGGGTAGCGATCATGTCTTGCGACTCACACCGACCGGGGGGGTTTTTACCGGCTTGTTTTTTGGAAGTAAGTTGCGAGGTCTTTCTTCCTACACAAATCTACATGTGTGTTAAACTTCATAAAACCGTACACCAAAAATGATCTTTTTTTAAATTTAAAAGAACAAAGACAAGCCTACAGTTACCTCCACTGCCAGCTGTATGTCTAATCTTGTCCCTACCGGGCTGCACATAACTTGTACCTCTCATTTGCTCTCTGGCCTGAGTTTCCTCATCTGGGAAGGGTAAGGAGACTTTGCCTATTCCTTCATCCCTCTGAGTGAGCAAGAAAGGCCTTCACTTGGGCTGGACTGGGGCCTTCCACAGTGACCAGCTTAGGCTGAAGTCCAGGTCCCAGCCATGGCGCTGGATGTTCCCATCAGGGAGGGCAAAGTCTTATTCCTGGGCCAGATGGACAGGGCTGCACTGGAGGGAAGGGGATGAGACTTGGACTGTCCACCCCTCTGCCCTGTAGCTCATCTGCCCACACAGCCCCGCCCGAGCTGGCAGGGAAGCCGGGTCACCCAGACTCAGAGCCTCAGGAAGCAGAGGTGGGAGGGGGCACAGTGACTTGCTTGGCCTGAAGCCAGGGACAGGCTTCCCTTGGGGGCACTTCCTGACACTCCTGGCCACTGCCTGCAGGCCTGGACAGTGGCCAGGAACACACAGCTAGTTCCCAGGGTCAGGAAAGTCATTTAAAGCCCACACTTGCTGAGGTCAAAGTGTGAAGTCAATCTGCTTCTGAGAGGGGGGGCCCTCCTGAGCTGACAGCTGGTCTAGAGTGAGGGGAGCCAGGTCAGCAGGTCCCAGAATCAAGGCCCCCAAGCCTGGGCAGAGCCAATGAAAGGCAGCTTTGTTCCCTCGCTGCTCATCTAGTTCCTGCTTTGGGCCCCCCATTGGTTCCTCTTGGAGGACTCTGGGGTTGGGGGGGCTCCAGGACCAGCTTCAGGGCTACACCTGACACTTGACTCTAATCTCCCCCAATGCAAGGCCCCTCTAGCCCCTTAGAATGTGAAGGGCCTAGGGTGAGGTCCCCTCTATCCCCTATGTGGGGTAGGGCTCCTTCTAGCCTCCCTAGAATGTGAATTCTCCAGGGCAAGCTCCCCTTTATCCCACCAAGACTGAGCTCCTAGGGTAGTGTGGAGTGGGGAACCCCCATTAGTCTGGGACAAGTCTGGGCCTGGGTCTCTCCACCTGCCCTGTGGGCCCTGCAGCCCTGAGAATGGACCTCACCTGGACGTGGTACTGCGAGGTCTCGTGCATGATGACGTTGGAGTTGGAGTATTTCTTCCTTTGCTCTGAAGCAGGACACATGGCCATTCAGCACCACAGGGCAGCATCCCTGACCCCAGGCCGGGTGGCAGGGACTGGACCCCAAGGGGCACCCAGGGGCAAGGGGAGAGGTGCAGCCTCTGGATAAGATCCCAGGGTCTGAGGAAGGCCTCCCCCAGAGATGTGAGTGGGGGCCCATCTCTCTCCATCTTCGAGACAGTTCCTGGGGGGGGCACTGTCTATCCCAGAGGGGTGCAGGAGGTTCAGACCCCTCAATGGAGGCTGCCCCACCCCCACTCACACTCCTTAGGGGAGATGTCCAGGTCAGGGTTTCCCCCAAGCCCAACCCCTCCCTGGGGCTCCTCCACTTTCTCATCCCGCACAAATGAGGAGAGGGGACAGAGCAGGGGTGGAGTGGGAGGGTCACAGAGCTGGGGGGCAAATTTGACAACAGAAGAGGGAAGGAGCAATGGGGCAGAGCTACTACAGCGGGGAGGCATAAAGTTGGGGAACGGTCAGCTCTGGGCGCCCCAGACTTGTCCCCAGTCTTCCTTCCTCCACATGCCACATTTGTACGGAGAGCTGATGGTGCCCCCAGCACTGATGCCCAGACCTCGGGCCCTGATTCCGGGGCTCTGCGGCCTTCCTCTCCTACTGCCCAAGCTCTTTCCAGTGGTTCTCTCTGGGGGTGGGGGCGGGGAGGGGGCAGCACCCAGGCCCCTCCCTCGTGGAGCCGACACCTGGCAACTCAGTCCTGCCTGAACCCCACCCCCGCCCCAGTGATCAGGTTGCAGCAATGAGAAGCCCAACGAATCAATATTGATGCTCCCTGAATTATTAGTAAAGGCCTCTCCCCTTACCCAGTGTGGACGTGTGGGCGGGGGAGAGGGGGGAAGACAGGGGTCCAGGGCTGACCTGCCTTTCTTAGCCAGCACAGTGCAGGAACGGGGACTGGGCTAGCTACCGACACCCCTGACCCCTCCCTAACTGAGAATGCTCCCCATTTCTTCCCTGTCCAGTCCAGCCTGCAGGCAAACGTCACTCCGGGAGACTCACCAAACAGGTCCTTAGCACTCATCTTGGCTACTCCATCAGACCGGCCCAGGCTGCCACTGTGGGGAGGGGCTGGTGAGGGCAGGGCCACCTCTACACCCCCCCCACTGGGACTCCTCATGGGGAGGGGAGGAGATGGGGCAAGGGGCTCACTTGGTAGCACCCGGGCAGCAGCTCACGGACCCTGACTGGTTCATGGTGTCCTCCCGGGCGACCAGCTATGAGGGAAGGGCAGCCCTTGGTGTTGGGTGGTGAAGACAAGTCCCTGGCCCAGTGCCGAACCACACCTGGAGGACAGAGGAGAAGGCTGACACTTCCTCTCATCCATGACAGGGCTTGGTCTCCGCCCCACCCCTGGACTCCCCAGGAGTTCTGGACAGGGGTCCTCTTCCCCAGGGCTGTCAATTCACAAGGGGCCCCAACTGGCCATCTCTCAGACCCCTCCTTTCCCCAGACCCTGTTCTCCACAGGGACCCCAGGAATGAGCACCAAATGGGCCCCACTCCAGGACGAGCTGGGGCTGTGAGGAGAACCTGGAAGTGAGGGGAGAAGCCGGAGGGGGAGAAATAGCTTTCTAGCTATGGGAGGGATAGCACATCCAAAGGTTCTGGGGCCAGCAGGGCCCTAAGGGGAGAGCAAGGTGCCCTAAGGGCATATCCCAAGGCAATGTTCAAAGCAAGCCCGGGCTTCCAGCCCACCACCCCTTCCCCACGGCACCCTATAGCTCAGCAGACTCCAGCAAGCTTATTGACCCAAAACCCACCCATGCAAGCTCTTCTCATTCCTCAGCTGGTTCTTGAGCCTCAAAGAGCTGCACTGGGAAGGACCTGAGGTCATGTGGGTGGGGATTTGGGGATCCTGGGTAAACAGTAGGGGCCCTGGTGGCTCTGTGGGCTAAGAATTGGGCTGCTCCCTACAAGGTCAGTGGTTCAAACCCATCTGCTGCTCTGAGGAAGAAAGATGAGGCTGTCTGCCTCTGTAAAGATTTACAGCCTCAGAACCCTGCTGTTTGTGAATGGGACTGACTCTGTGATACAGGGTTTGGGGTGGGGTACTTCCCAGGGAGTGTGAAAGGGAGTGGGGGCAAAGCTGCCCCTAGTGGGTATGGTCAGGCTTGGCCCCGAGCAGTGACCTCAGCCATGGGGCTGTCTACAGGAGGAAACGGAGAGGGTGAGGTGGGACTTGAATGGCGTGCTCCCAAGACTGGGAGACTAGGAGTAGCCCCAAGGCAAGGCCATGTGGTGGACTGCCTTCCATGATACGATGGGGGCCAAGACAGGGTGGGAGTGATCTGGGGGGCAGCAACCACCGCCCTGGCCAGGGCCTCTCCAAGGGCAGAAGCCCAGAAATTTTCTTGGGTTTCCCCAGCTCCATGTTAGGGAAACTGAGGCCTGGTTGCTGGGGCAGACAGGTGTCTGATTTGTGTTGGGAACTGGGCTGGGGGTGAGCAGAGTCTGTGCCCCTTGGGGACCTGCAGTGCTGACCTGTCCCCACGTTCCTGTGGAGCAGTGTGGACAAGGGTTCCTGGTTGATCCTCTGTCTCTGTGACCCACCCCTCAGGGGTTTGGGGGAGGTAGGGCCTGAGATCTCCAAGCTTCACCTGAGCAGTGAAGCCCACCCTCTACAACAGCAGACTTTAGGTCCGTCTGGGGTGTTGGTATTGAGGGTGGGGAGGGACCAGGGGGCTCCCAGGCTTCTCTGGTTTGGCCAGTTGTCCCCTACAGAAGCGCTTCTAGGAGGTATGAGGACCCCGTTCTCGGTGTCATAGAGGGACTCGGCCACATTCCTTGGTCCATCTGTCCATGGAGAATGACTGGAATGTATGTGACCTCAGTGGGTGAGCCCGAGTGTTTGCTTAATCAGATTCCTGGCGGGCTCAGCCAGGGCGCCTGCACGTGTGTCCAGGTACACACATACCTGGGCAAAACATGAACATGTCAGTGCATCCCCAGGCCTGGGGCACACACAGGCACCATGGGCCCAGGTGCAGACAGGGGCCCCTCCCTTTGGGAACCCTGTGACCTTCAGCTTGAAGGTGGTGGGGGACTCAGACAGGCCGAGGGCGGACTGGGGGAGGGGCAGGTGCTGGCATCTGAAGGGGAACACCTGGGGGAAGGTTTGCCTGCGGGTCCAAGGAGTCTCTACTGCCTCCCAAGGGGGAGCTGGGTGGGGGCCCCAGGGCCCGCTTTGCACTTTGGTTTTACTGCTGCCGTTTTCCGGGTGAGAAGGGAGGGCCCCCACCTATGCTGTGTCGTGCATGGACACCAGGAAGGGCCAGCAGGGCAGGGAGGGCAAAGGGACCCGCTCCAAGTTCAAATTCCAGTCCTGAGTGCCAATTGACCTTGGGGAGGAGCGCGTGTCCGCAGTAGCTCCGAGACCCACGGGAGTGGGTGGGGGCCTGGGGAGACTCCGTCAGCCCGGTTGAGGGTGGATAAACCTGGGGAGCCAGGAGCGGCCTGGAGGGGGCGGGCGCAGCAGGTACACTCGAGGACTGGGCCCCAGTGAACGGGGGAGGGGAGGCGCGGGCCCCTGCCGCGTCCCCACCAGCCGCCCCGGCGCCCCGCACAGCCGAGTGGAAAGCGGCCCCCAGGAGTGGAAGCAGAGGTGGTCTGCCGACTGCCTCGCCCCCAGTCCAGAGACACCTCGTGCAGCAGGACAGTGCCAGCCCAGCCTTTCTGGCACAGAGAGGAATCTCGGGTGGCCGGCAGATCTCTGCTAGCCAGCCCACTCTGGGAAGGGCAGCCCCGCCTGAAACTGCGCCTTCCCACCCCCCCACCCCCCCGCGCAAACATTAACCGGGAGCCTGACCCCGCCAGGTGTTTCCCCGGCAGGCTTTCCTCCTGGCTCCCACACCCAGGAAGTATATCCCGACGTCCCACCTACGAGAGCAACCGCGGTATCATAACAGGGTGCGTCGAGGGAAGGCCAGACCCCCATGAGTGGGCAGAGAGCTATTTGGCTAGGCCGCGGGAGCGATCCCCCCGCCGCACACCACGCTCTTCTCTGGACGCAAGGGTCCCCCACCAAGCCCCAGGGCTGGGAGGGGGCCCGGACCCGGGCGGGTGACTCATTCACCACAGGCTTATAAATATCCCGGCGCGCGCTGAACCTTGTCCCCCTATCGGGTGCCCCTCGCGCCCACGTCGGGCCCCGTATCCGTCATCACCTGGGGAAACTGAGACCCACGTTCCGTGCGCACCTCCCTTCGTCCGCCCTTTCGCTAAAGCATCAGGAGAACCAAGGTTCTCCGGGTCCCCCGGGTCCCCGAGATTCGCGTCCCGATCAGAGCAGGCGCCTCACCTGCTCCCCAGCGGCCCCTGGTCCCGCGCTGTCCGGACCGGCTCTGGTCCGTCTATCAGTCAGCCGGTGCGTCCGCCCGTCTGTCCCGGCCTGGGCCTCAGCTCCAGGTCTCAGGCGAGCGGGTGGGACGCTCAGCGGGGACTGTTTGGGCGGGGCGGGGAGGGGAGAGGAGGAACCTGAGCGACAGGTTACAGTGTAACCAGAAAGCCTGGCGGGCGCTTGGGGGAGGCGGGGCCCGGGGCTCCGCCCTCCAGCTCCCCAACCTCTGCTCCAAACCCGCCCCTCAGGACTCCACCCGGTCCATCCCTCCTCCAAGTCCCAAACCCCACTCGCAGTCCTCTTCGCAGGCACGGGGTGGGGGGCTAAGGGGAGACATGCTCGGCCTTGGGCTCTTCTGTGGGCAGGGTGGGGAAGCCTGGAGGCCGCTGCCTGGTAGGCCTGGATAGGACCTCAGAGGATTCCTGCTCATCGGTGTCCTCCAAACTCAGGGGCTTCATTAGATAGCAGTCCTTCCCCTTTGGTGGACCCATCTAGGTCACTCAAGGTCGAGGTTCCTTCTGTGAATGCGTCTCCAGTACTGGGGTGGGCAGAGGTCCCAGGGGGTGGCCCCCCCTCTATCCAGGAACCTAAAGCCTCCTCTTTATTTGCTCTGCTTCTAGTCTACCTTGGGCACCCCCTGATGACCAGGGTGTAGGACAGGGACACCTAAGGCCCAGACAGTCTTTGAGCCCAGGGCAGGAAGCAGGTGGAGAGAAGAGTCTGGGTCCTGAATGGGATAGCTGTCCCTTGGAAATATTCCTTCCTTGGGCTCAGACCCCAAACTCCAACTTGGATTTGCAGACTGGCAGTGGGGGGGGGGAAGGGTTTGGGGTGGCGGCGATGGGACCGTCTAATTCTATTCTTTTCGCTCTTAACAGCTCTCATCAGCCCATAGCTCTTAGGCTGGGGGGCCCTGCCCACCCCGGCCGCTATGACTGCTCAGAACTGGTACCCTCCTAGATATTGTTAGTGGGTGAGGAAGAGGGGAGAAGGGACGGTGGGCTTTGCCAGGCACACAAGGACCCAAAAGCCCCTGGGGGAGCAGAGGAACAGAAAAGGCCACTAAATATAAGAGGGCTTGCAAGATGGCTGAGGCAGTTGGCACTTGGGCCTGGGGAAAGCCAGTTCACCGGGTCTGTCCTTTTAAGCACTGCAGTTCCTTGGCCTCATCCTGGGACATCACCGTGAACTTGACCAGTAGAAGCAGGCCTTGTCCTTCTAGCCCAGTGCCACCAGAGCACCTATCTGGTACCTGTTTTGGAGTTTGGGAATGGGGGTGGGGGCATGTGCATCTGGGCAGCCAGTGAGAGAACACGTGCTAAGGCAGGCTGGGTGTTCTACTCCGGACACCCACTCTGGTGGTGGTCCTTTTTGTCACCAGCACTGTCCTGTTTGGGGGCTGGTGAGCTTTGACCGCTAACTGGCTGTGTCCCTGGAGCCCAGGTTGGCACGTGTATGGACGGTGGGGCAAGTGGCAGGTGGTCTGCAGGAAGGGACAGCATCTCACCCACCTATAATGGGGCAGGTACACTGCTAAGTCAGCACAAGAGTATCACGGAAAGCAATGTTCACCACAGGTGGGCACAGGTCCCAGATGCACCCCAGATTGTGGGTGGTGGAGAGACCGCCATGCTGCTTGAGAGACCAGGCCTTGGGGGACACAGTACGGGAGGCCTGGCACCACAGCCCCCTGGGAAGTGCTGCTCCAGGGGGGAGCTTACTTAGGAGCCACATGGGAGCCATGCACATTGCTTTAAAAAAAATACACGGTGGGAAAAAACACACTGAAGAGAAAAAAGTCAGATATCCAAACATGACATTATTGCAAACAGAAAACTCACAATAGAAACGAAGGGCGTAGAAACTAGAAAGGGCCAACTTGGTACTTCGTAAGTGTCTGCAGTAAATTTGTGAATGGAAAACTCAAGAGATAGGGCTTGTCCAGAACTAAGAGTGAAGCTTACTGACACTGTCCAGTCCCATCAGAAATCCTGGCAGGGCATCCCACATCTCTCCCTCAGGAAAGCTGTGCTCATGGGAACTGCCCCCATTGTCTCCACCTCCTCACTGAGGACCGGCCCTAACAGAACTTCCAGTGGAAGGAGAACCATGAGGCGGTGTTCAGAATGGAGTGGCTTTTCGGGTTTTTTTCTTTTGGAAGGATGTGCGCCGGACGTCCATGGTTCTTAGCGAGCCACGTTCAGTGCCCCCCTGGAAGAAGGGGCAGTAGCTTCTCCAGGTGGGGCTGCTGGCTCACCTTGGGGCCTAGCAGCTCCAAGTAAGTAGGTAAGCAGGGGCTCCAACAAGCTGGAACTGGAGACCAGGGCCAGCATGGAGCCTGCAGTGAGTAATACTGAGACGGGAAAGTGTGTCTGTTCTGGCAGCCAGACAGCTTGAGGAGGGTTCCTCTAGGAAGTGCCTGCCCACCCAGGGAAGGCATCATGGCCTGTGCCTCCTTCCTGTGGACCCCTCATCCTCACACTGAGCAGCCCCTCAGTCAGCTTCAGGGCAGGAGCCATCACAGCCACTGCCCAGTGGGGTGTCCATCACTGGAAAATCCCGACCCTCCCCTGCTGACCACCCTTTTGCCCACCATGTAAACCACCCAGCCCTGTGAGAACAGGGCAGGCCCAATGGAGAGGAGACTGCCATCTAGCTAACGAAGGTGGTGATGGTGACCATCTGCAGGACGGCCTCGAGGCCGTGCAGAGCCAGGCGTGTGGAGCCCAGGACTGCGTCCACCCACAGCACCAGGGTCTGCCAGTGCAGGAAGTAGGTGGAGAGGAGGGCAGTGCCCACTGTAAGCAGCAGGCTCACGGCCAGTGGCCCCTCAGCCTCCGTCAGGTTGCCTTTAGTGCCTGGGAAACAAAGAGGAGGGGTAAGTGTGTGTGGCGGGGCGGAGCTGGACAACCGCCAGGACATAGCCCCAGGGCGAAGGCAGATTCCCATCAGTCGTGTTATTTTTCAGGACAGGTACAACCATAACACCCATTTCACAGAAGAGGAAACTAAGGCTCCAGGGAGGGGCCACACAAGGTGGGCCCAGGACCAGAGACTTTGAGTGGGAGACCCTGTTGACTGAGACCACCAGCTGCGACTCCCAAGAGTGAGAGAGACCACCTGGGGCAGGCCAGAGCTTGCTCCCCTTGGGAGGGAGATGCCTGTGGTTGTAACAGTCTCTGTCCTGGGCTAGGGTGTGGTAGGACAGCCTGCTGGCTTCATTCTCCTAGTTTGCTGAGGACTGGAGGGATCCAGGCTAAGGCGGGGAGGTGCTGAAGCCCCAGTGGACGCCAGGGGCAGCTTGAAGCTGGGGGAAGAGGCAGGCTCCAAGCTGCCCTGAGTCGGGCTCTGCAGGCCTCCTTGATCTCATCCCAGTTCCCAGTGCTCTGGGCTGGGGCTGCTGCTGGGGGCTCCTGTGATTGCAGTCTCATGTCCACCGAGGTGGGCCACAGGCTAACTCCCCTGTGCCTGTTTCCACCAGGTATTAGGGGGAGTGAGGAAGTGCGTGCACCCCTTGAAGTGGTCACTCGTGTTGTAACTATCACCTTTCCCAAGGTGGGGGGCATTTCTAAGACACATCCAAGCAGACATCGGGCAGAGTTTGACAGGTTCCCAAGACTGGGGCAGGGGGGCATGTGCATGCTGTGTGGAGGCTGGGAGGTGGGCTGACCCCAGTCCCATCTCCACAGCACCAGGTGCCCCTAATTCCTTGTGAGGGTGAAAAAAAGGGGAGTCAGTCCACAGAGGGCCCTTGAGGTCATGCCATCAGGGACAGTCTCCCAGACTGCCCAGGGGCAGTAGGACAAGTGTCTTAGGACTCAAGATGTGTCTTTTACAGGAGCCCTCTGCGTCCTGTCAGTGCCCCTGTGCGGTCTAGGGCTTCTCCATGCACTCACCGAGGTACAGCGCCAGGGCCTCCAACATCCCCATCGTCAGCAGCAGAACCAGATCGAGGACCAGGTGAGGCTGTGGATAGCTGAACACCTGACCTGGAGCAGGACACACAGATGGGGACGCTGGCTCCCACGCAGCAGCCCTGTACCCAGCGGTTCCCAGACTTACTTTTGTGAAGCAGAAGCAGCAATGTGGTCAGGAAGTAGAAGGCGCCATAGGCCCCGTTCAGGCCGAAGAGCATCTGAAGGGGGACTGAAGACAGCTGCGGGTGGTCAAGGATGCTCAGGCCCCCCAGACAGGCCCGTCCAGCCCACCTGCGCTCCCACTGGCTGCTCCTCTCACACAGGAAAGGTGACTATTCTAACCAGAATGGCCTGCCCAGCTCAGCTGGTAGACCTTCCCCCTCCAGACTTCCCTCAACCCTGTACCCTTAAACCGGTGCTAGAACCTGTCTCCAGTCCCTCACAAAACATGGGCTTTCATCTTCCTGTACTGGACCGGGGGTGGAGGGGGTGGGGGTGGGGGGACGGGACAGGACGGGACTCAGGAATCCGCGCAGGCCAGCGTCCCTGAGGGGCTGTACTGACTCTTAACCTGTGATGGAACCCCTCCCCCACAGACACCATCCGATTCTCAGAACCATGGAAATTGGGGGCCAGCAGAAGGATACCACAGTGGAGGAGCGCCCTGAAAGTGAGAGAGTTTTGGTCAGTGAGGCCAACGAGTGCTCAGGGACTCAGTGCTGCCACCCACAGGAAGGTCGGCTCTCCATTCACCTGTCCCAGGTGGGAACATTCCTACTCTGACATCCCAGCAGGCTGAGTGTACACAGGGGGTCCTGGGAGGGTCCCCTGACCCGCTATCAGCTCTCTCTCTCTCTCTCTCTCTCTCACACACACACACACACACACAAGCTGAGAGCCTTTTATAATGGGTGTTTGTACAAAACATTTTCTTTCATGTGCTTTCCTATGGAATTTTCTATTCATGAATCCAGATGTCCTTCTAAAAATAAGAGTTCCCTAAAACAGCAATTAGTTTTTTAATCTCACAATCTCTCGAGCCCTAACGTCTGCCTCCTCTTGGGGTGACTGATGCCTGAGTAGAGCCTCCCTCCCATGGATGGTTTTGATGCTCAGGTTTTACATTGGAAGGTACTGTAATCATCCTAGGAGTCCTGGTGTGGTGCTGTAGGATAAGCACTTAACTGCTAACCACAAGGTTGACGGTTCAAACTCACTAGCCACTTCTCAGAAACCCTATACAAGATTGCTTTGAGCCGGAACCCACTCAATGACTCTTAACAATGACAACTAATCGTCAAACTTCCCCTCTCTAAAGAGGCTCTCGCTGGCTGGCATCTGTGATGTGTGTACACTTCCTTCAGGGTACAAAGAGAAACACAAATCTGGAATTTGGCAAAAAACGGAGGCTTGAGCTGAAATGGGTCCAATCTTGTCCATCTCTCCATTCCATGTCCCCACAGTCCCAAGGAGGGTTGGAGACATTCCCAGTCTCAGTGTCTTTGAGGAACGTAATAAGGGAGACCCCACCCCTTCTCAGACCCACTCAGGCATTTACAACATGGACTTGGAACTGGGTTTCTGGGAACAGCGGCAATTGCCGAGAGAAGGAAGTCTGGTGAGGGGAACATGGTTCAGATCACTCATGAATGTGTCATGTTACAGGCTGGGCCTGCTGAAAACCTGATCTGTTCTTTTCCGGCCCCCAGCTGAACTCGGCTAGCTAGATACCTGTCATTATCTTGGTCGATTTCACTGTAATTGGGGTTTTCCTTCCTGCTGATCCTTTCCTCCAAAGTCAGCTTCAGAAGCTGTCTGATGCAGATTTTAAGTTCTCAGGGAAAACAAAGAGGTATAAACTTCAAGTGATGCCAGACTTAAATAATTCACAGAAAGGCTAGCCACAATCAGATAAAACTAACAACTCCAGAACTTCGGGAGCTCATTCTAAGTCAAGTCTCCACGTGGAGGATTTAACTTTTTTTTTTTGGTCAATGATTTACTGTTATAACAATGGGGCTGTGAACAGGTGTGTTGGAACAGAAATCAAATGTGGATTAAAAAGAACCAAAGTTTATGTTGGCAATAATCTATAAGATGTGTGAAGAGATTCATCGGCATTTTTTAAAAACAAATAACCCTAATTACTAATTACTAACCCTTCGTGTCTGGGGACCACCGTATCAGAGAGCGCAGACATCATAGAACCACTTCTTTTGCTCTGTCTTTCTCCTCAACCTCTTCACACCGCGGGCTTTCAGCGGATGTTGCGCTTTTATTTGAGTGACGCAGCAGCCACTCCACTCGGGCGATTTCTGATTTACGGGAACATGGGGACTTCCGATAACAGAGCAGGGTGCAGGGGGTGTGCTACACTACGGTGGGCCTGGCAGCCAGGAGGATGCGGTTTACAGTGCGAATGCAGCACCGTTCCATCTGTCCCACAAACACGGAGAACTGCACAAACGCACACGTGGCCTGTGAGCTGCGTTCAGAGCAGGCTGTGTGCCGTGTGCCCTTAACACTGGCTCCCCAGACACGAAGCTTCTGGTGACCACTTTCTGGGCAGCAGAGCTGCAAGCGCTCAAAACCCCTCCAATGTGACGTCATGGCGCAAAAGCAGCACTCTTTCACTTTGGGGAGAAGGAAAAATAGAAAAGATGACCCCTGCTCAGGACAATGGGCAGACAGGGTCAGCAAGACCAAGCTCACAGCAACCCTGACTTCTTGTTGGTCAGTGCGGACTCAAGAGAGCCATGCCACGCCAGGGCTCCCTATGTTGTTAAGTGCCGTCCAGTCGGTTCCGACCCATAGCAACCCTGTACAGGGTTTCCTACGAGCAGCTGGTGAGCTCGAACCACCGACCTTGCAGTTCAAACGGCTTTGCGGTCTGATGCATTAGCCCACAGCGCCACACCAGGACTCCCTATAGGGCTCACGATTTCCCAAGGCTGAAGAGCGGCGGGTGGATTCGAACTGCTGTCTTTTCAGTTAACAGCCTAACAAGCCACCCACTCTACGTCCAGGTCCCCGGAACACAGAGGACCCAACAATCCCATTTCCCACGAACTTTCTGGCGCGCCCTCGTATACCCAAAAGAAAGGAAAACGTGTGCACATCCGCAGATGGGCACTCATGAGCAAATCGCGCCGCATACTCGGGAGTTTCAAACATTTCTGGGGAAATGGAATGAAAAGATGGCGGGATTTTTCGGAGACTTTGTGAGGCCCACTGCCCAGCACACAATGGAGCCTCGTTCGGTAATATGAAGGAATGCATGAAGCTCTTGTGCTGCAGCGAGAACAGAGGGCAGGAGCCGGGCATCACGGGCCAGGGTCGTAGGCAGTGGCTCTGAGGGGCTCGGGGCTCGGGGCTCGGGTTGGGGGGTGAAAACGATGCGGATTTGGAGAGTGGTGTTTGCACAGCGCTGTGAAGACACCAGACAAGAGGAACAGAACTGCACCAGGTTGGCTTCCGGTCTGAACACCGGGACAAGTCCGTACCACCCTCGGGGACTCACTTCCCGGGCCAGCCCGCGCCGCCCAAGTCCCCACCAGCCCTCCCGCCTGGGGGCCTCCACGCCGCCAGCACCGACGATCGGTGGTGGTGGGGCACAGCCAGGGAGGCCGAGCCATCTCGAGGGCTACGCGGCCAACACTGAGCCGCCGGTCTGCGCCGCCAAACCTGCTCACCTCGCCTCGCGGCCGCCATCTTACCCCAACCCCCGCCCACCAACTCCGCCGCAATCCCAGCAGCCTCTTGGTCTCGTTGGAGTCGTTCGCGGCTCTTCGGCCATTTTCGTTTCTGCTCCCGAAGGGGCCCGACCGAGCCGCGTTACAAGAGTTGATAGCCGAACCGGAGCCGAGGCTCGAGAAGTTCGTTCGGCAGCGTTCGGGCACTTTCGGATAGGAGGAGGCGGAGAGCCGAGGCACGGGAGGATTCGGGCTCGGGAACGTTCGGCTAAGGTCGGCTCGGCTTCGGGTGGGCTCGGGCCCTGCTTGTAGCGGGGGAAGCACGAAACCTTCGGCACAGACTGATCTTTGCGAGGACGAGCTGTATTGGAGGTCGGCGAGCAACTGCGCTTGACCCGGTCGACCCTGTCTGCCTGGGGAGGTAACCTCCCCAAGCTTCTTAGGCCCTGAGGAGAACCCGCGAAGAGCTGCTCGGGAACTCTCGTGAGCTTTCGGATGAACTCGGACTGACTCGGCTCCATGTTTCGGGGAGCTTCGGCTCTCCTCGATTCCGGAGACTTGGCCGTCCGCTTAACTGGGCCGCTTCGTGCCGGTTCGGCAGTTGTTCGGGTGGCCTCGACTCGACTCGGTGTTTTCGTGTCGATTCGGCCCTTGTTCAAGCTGGGCACTTCGGACGGCCTCGTCTAGACTCGGCCGGTGTCTTCGGGCCTACTCGGCCTGACTCGGCAGACAGCTTCGGGGGCCTAGGCGCGACTCGACGAGTGTCCTCGGGCGGTCTCGGCTCTGCTCGGTAGCGGCCTGGGGCCGCTTCGGCCCAGCTCGGCGGACTGCTTCGGGAGGCCCCGTTTCGGGCTCCGTGCGGCTTTCGGGCGGCCTCGGGCGCGGCTCGGCGGGCGCCTTCGGACGGGCTCGGCGGAGTCCGGATGGAGGACTCGGACTCGGCAGCGAAGCAGCTGGGCCTGGCCGAGGCAGCTGCGGTGGCGGCCGCGGCCGCTGTGGCAGCGGCGGCCGCGGCCGCGGCAGGAGGCGAGACGGAGGAGCCGGTGCTCAGCAGGGACGAGGACTCGGAGGAGGATGGAGACTCGGAGGCGGAGCGCGAGACGCGGCGCGTGACGGCTGTGGCGGTGATGGCGGCCGAGCCCGGGCACATGGACATAGGCGCTGAGGCCCTGCCGGGTCCCGACGAGGCCGCCGCTGCCGCTGCCTTCGCAGGCAAGTGTCCATGCGTCCGTCTGCGCGTCCGCTTCCCGCCTGACCGGCCCCGCCCCCTCGTGCCTGCACAGGTGACACACGTGCCTCGAGTGACTGGTCCCACCTGGACACGAATCCTGCACGCCTGTCCTCCTTCCTGCTTGCACGCCTCTGGTGACCAGTCCTGCCCCTCTGTTGCCCGCCTGGCACCTCTGCACTCCTTCCCCCGGGGTCCCAGCCCAGCTCTGGCCCCTCTGCAGCCCAGGCTCCTGCACTCGCTCGGGGTCCCCTCCTCGGCATCCGGTGGGTGCTGATGAAGGGTCATTCGGGTGGGACCGTGCGTTTGGGTGTGCGTGCGTGCGTGCGTCCCGGGGCCAGCTCTTACCCTGTGCTGCCCCCCGACGTGCTGTCCTCACTGGGGGCAGATGGAGAGCGGACAGCGGCCCTCGGTCCTCCTGCAGCTGGGGCTATGTCCACGTCCACGCTGCCTCTGGTCTGTGCGGGGCTCTCCCCGAGCCCTGATCCCGTAAGCCCTGGGTAAGGGACTGAGGGCATGGCTGTGTGAGTCCTCCTCACCTGGGATCCACCCTGCCGGCTCTCCCCAGTCTGCACCCTCCGTGGTCCCCTGATGCCTTCTGTCTGCAGCCTGATGCTGACTTGGGCACTGGGTGAACTAGTTTCCGGCCCTGGAGCCGACAGGTGGGCCGTTTCAGGGCAGTTTGGTGAGTGCCAGGCTAATGACCTGTGCAGGACTCATTCATCAGCGTGTGGTCAGCACCTAGCCGGTGCCCGGGACCTTCTCAGCTCACATGTCTGTGGGCTCAGGGAAAGGTTTCCCAAAGGGAGCGGAGCCCAGTGTGGAAGCATCAGGCTCAGGCAGTGCAGGGCAGCAAACCCTGGTGGACTGGGCATTGTGTAGTCCTAGGCCCGTGGGACTAGTTTCCTGGCTCCTTTCACACACTGAGTTGTCTGTGTTCTGTTGCAGAGGTGACCACGGTGACTGTGGCCAACATGGGTGCTTCTGCCGACAACGTCTTCACTACATCAGTGGCCAACGCAGCATCCATCTCAGGACACGTGCTGGTAAGATGCACCAAGGCCTTACCCTTGGGGTGGTGGCTCCCAGATCCTTGGAGCAACACTGTGTGGCTGGGCTGGAGGGAGAGGTCTGCCAGGGTGGAGCCGTGTGTGGAGGCTCACAGAGGTTCGAATTTAGCTGAGATCTCTTCATTGCTCGGTTTCCATGGTGAGGGACTGCGTCTGTGACAGACATGTGGAAGGGGCCTCTGAGCCCTGCGGCTGGGACGTTGCTGGCTTCCAGTTGGGTCAGCCATGGTCTGGCTCTGCCTTCACTCCTGTTGGTAGTGCACCAGCTCTGGAAGAGACTGGCACGGTCGGGTACTTCTAGGGGAGGCTGTCTGTCTACAAGCCCAGAAACTCCAAGGGTGACTGATAGGTTGACCTAGCAGTGCTCAATTGGCTTGTTGCAGATCTCAGAAGGGGTTGGTTTAAGCCTTGATCCTCCTCTTAAGGCCTCGTTAACACAACAAAGAAAACCCTGCCCCATAGGGTGGTACATCCTCAGGTAGAAGGGTTAGGATTCTTTGAAAAGTACTATTCGAAAATTAATATTGGGAGGAACACAATTGACTCCCTGACAGCCTTGGTGTGTGTGTGTGTGTTAATCATTCAACTCCACAATTGGCTCTGCTCACGTGTCCCCGCTGCCAAGTGTTTCATTGTATACACCCCTGTAGCCACACCACAGGTGGGGCAGGGCAGACTCAGGAAACTCCCATTTGCTCTGACCCCTTTTTAACTGTGTTGGCGCAGAAGAGTTTTGCGTGTGGTAGGGATTCCGTAAGTGGAACCATGCGGGATGTGCTGTGTGCTGTGTGGCCTCTTGCACTCATGACCAACAGCGTCTGTGAGTGTGTCAGCCGTGCTTTCATGATTCAGTTGTATTCGGATGAAGGCCATGTACAGTTAGTTTAGCTAATCTCTTGTTGGACATTTCAGTTACTTCCGAGTTTTGAGGATTGCGTAGAGACATGTTTCCATTTATGTAGGGTTCATGCCTAGGAAGAGTACATTGGGTGGGTCACAGTGCATGTCTTCTTACCTGATAGGAGATACCCAAGAACTCTTCAATGATGACAAGTGTCCGATGCTCCTAACCCTAGCCAAAACCCATTCTGAGTCAGTTCCGACTCATAACGACTCTACAGGGCTTCCGAGGAGTGGCTGGTGGGTTTGTAGTTAGCGGTCCAGTGCCTATCTATGATAAATGAACACAAACCTCTACATGTAATCTTAAGCCATTTCGGCTACTGGCGCTGCGTGTGCCGTTAGACTGCGGCTGGCTCATAGAGACCCTGTAGAGGGTTTCCGGGGCTGTGGCTCTTTCTGGGAACAGAAAGCCTCGTCTTTCTCCTGCAGAGTGGAGGGTGGATTCTAACTGTTGGCTCTGTGGTTAGCAGCCCAAGTGTAGCCCACCAGGGCTCTTAGCCGCTCTCCTGGATATGAAATCATATCTCACTGTGGTTTTCATTTTCAATTCCCTGTGGCTAATGATGTCAAGCATCTTCTCCTGTGCTTAGCGGCCAGTCAGATAGCTTCTTGTTAAAGTGCCTGCTGTGAAGCTGTTTGCCCGTATTAAAAACCGGGTCATCTTGTTATTGTGAAAGATGTACTTTGGAGTCCCGGTGTGGTGCTGTAGGATAAGCGCTGGACTGCTAACAAAAAGGTCGGCAGTTCAGGCCCACCAGCCACTACTTGGAAATCCTATCCAGGCTCTCTATGAGTCGGCACTGACTCGATGGCACTAAACTACAACACGGTTTATGTACTTTGGACCCACATGAAGTGACCTTTGAAAGTCTAAGAAGAGGCTGTCTTTGCACTCTTCCTTAGCTGGTTGTATGTCGAGGTCCTATGTTGGGGTCCCGCCTCGACAAGGAAGTGTGGGTGTCAAGAAGAAGGGAGATCTGGTGGCGAAAGTGATAGAAAAAGAGAGAGACGAAATATATACAAAAAAGACAGACACACAGATGCAAGCTGGCAGGTAGACAGATCTGCAAACATTTTGCCCAGCATTGGCCAGCATTGCCCAGCATTGCCCAGCATTGCTTGCAGAATTCACTCTACCTCAGTCTTTTATTCTCTTTTTTAGGGAGGGATTTGTTACAAAGGAAGGATGTAATTCACTCAGGGAGGATGTGATTAAGACAGGATCCGGAACTGAAATGTGATTAATCATTCAAAACAGGACATAATGATTCACAGGAACAATTAAGATATTTTCATAGTTTTTCTTAACATCTAACGTTTTTATTTTTACAGAAAAAAAGGTTCAATCAAGCTGTTATATATTAACTTTTAGGCTTAAATGATCTAGAGTAGCAACGTGTGGTTTCTTAAGGATACATAACATAAAGCAAGGTTCCTGAAAGGAGCCAAGCTGTCTCTGTACACTTTGCAAACTTTTGTTTGTGAGCAAGATCTCAGGCACCAGGCTTCATTTATCTATACCTAAAATGCTACGTTGTTCTTAATATTCCTATAAACTTTCAGGAGGAAGGAGAGCATCTGGGTTAAACTGATTATATTCAGAGGTGGTTTCATGGGGCTGCCACTGATCAATGCAGGGTCTGCCTATGCTGTCCCCAGCAGTTGTACTTTTTCAGTAATGGCATTAGAGAGCCCAGAGTGCTGGATTTGGACTGAGCCTTGGGGGCCCTCTGGTCTACCCCGTGACTGAGTGAATGTAGCCATTAGGCTCCAGTTTGCTCGATGACCCTAGATGCGTCCCCGGGTAGGAGTCTGGCCGGTTGGCAGGAGATGGGGTGGCAGCCACCACGGACACCTTAAGCTCACCTGGGGATGCCTGTTAGCAGTGCAGCCCGGAGGCCCAGGCCCTGCTGGGACATGGGGACGGCATTGTGGACCTGGGGAGCCATCTGGGTGAGGCTCTTCGAAGGCCACCCCGGAGGTTCTCCTGCGTGTGGGACCCCCCAGGGCTTTACATTTCTTTATCAGTGACAGTGAGCATGGGTCACTGTGACACTTTGTTTACGACCCCGGGCTGAAGTTGTCCAGAGACTCCCTGACCTTGCTGTAGGCGTCCACACATTCTAGGCGTTAGCTTGCGAACCCCAGGACTCACCGAGGTGGCCCTAAAGCAGCATCCTCTCTTTTGCAGTCGGGCAGGACGGCCCTCCAGATCGGGGACAGTCTGAACACCGAGAAGGCCACTCTGATCGTGGTCCACACGGATGGAAGCATTGTGGAAACCACTGGGCTGAAGGGACCAGCAGCCCCTCTAACCCCAGGTAGCAGTAGCCCCAGTGTCTGATGTACAAGAGGGCTTCAAAAGTTCATGGGAAAATCCATTATCTTCTATTTTTCTACCAACGTTTAAAGTCCTTTGTTGTAGTAGATGGCAGCCAATGTTTCTTACTTTCAAAATACTCTTTCCAAGGTCCTCGGTCTCCTCCAACCCCTCTAACCCCTGGTCAAGACAAAGGTGGGACCAAGTATAACTGGGACCCCTCGGTGTACGACAGTGAGCTCCCCGTGCGGTGCCGGAACATCAGCGGCACGTTGTACAAGAGCAGACTTGGTTCAGGTGAGAGAGCTGGGCTCGGGAGGGGACGAGGCCTGCCAGGTCAGCCTTCGCAGCCTGCACAGGACCTCTGCTCCTTGTGACTCAGCGCTCTGCCCCTTGCTGTAATCCCCTGATGCCTGGGGACAAAGCAGGGCAGTCACTTTATATAAAAGCAGTTAAGACAAAAGGTGGAAGTAGCTCACGGTACGTCTGGCCCAGAGCTGAGGCTGTGGAGTGAGATGGGGCAGGATTGGGTTTGAGGATGCTGGGTGAGGCAGCAGTGAGGCAGGGAGGACTGGTCAGCTTTGCCACTTGTTCTGGAAGTGGGGCAGAAGTTATGGGCTGGCTGGAGGCTGAGGTGCTACGGGATAGGAGGTGAAGGCGCTGGACGACAGGGGCAGCAGTCCCTGGTGGCCTTTTGGAATTCAGCCACGGGAGTTGGGGTTCACAAGACCCCAGATGGAGAGCAGGTCAAAGGCTGTGGTGAGGTTACAGGGTACTTACCCCCATAAGACAGCCCTGGTGTTAGCAAGTAGGTGGTCTTCAGCTGGAGAAATCACAGTCTTCCTTCTAATTGTGGTTGTTTCAGGGGGTCGGGGGCGTTGCATCAAGCAGGGAGACAACTGGTACAGTCCGACGGAGTTTGAAGCCATGGCGGGAAGAGCTAGCAGCAAGGACTGGAAGAGGAGCATCCGCTACGCTGGAAGACCCCTGCAGTGCCTCATTCAGGTGGCGTCCTGGTGTCTTAGCCACACAGGCTGGGGCTGCATCTCCTGGAATAGGGGTGGGGGCTGTCTGACCGCCTCTGACTTCAGGGCCGGGGGGTCTGGGGGGACTCAAGATCAGCACCCAAGGCTGATTTCTTGGTGGTGGAGGTCAGACCTGGCTCTGTTCTCCAATGTTTTTACTGAGTCTGAAGCCCCCCATCCCTCACACGGCCCTCTCTACTTCTCGTTTGGGTTCCATAACCCTTGCAGTGACCCCACAGAACTCTCAGACAATACTCACAGTTGTGGGGTTTATTAGGGAAGTGACAGGTTACAATTCAGGGCCAGAAATGACCCATGCTCCAGTTTTACAATCAGTCTTTTCAGCTGTGCCCACAGGCAGGCTTGTCTCTGGCCCTCGGCCGCTCGGCCCCTCAGCCTTGGCCCAGCCTCTTGACAGTTGAACAAGTATTCCAGAGCTCTTTAGGGTTACTTCTGAGGGGTCAGAGGTACCTGAGTCTGCTGACAAGCCTCCTGCCCTAGGTGCTCCTTGTCCTGCTGGTGACCTTTCTCTGCCCCTGTGGCTGCTGCCATCTTCTTCCAGGTTTACGAGGTTCCCAGCATAGGAACCCCAGGCCCCAACGACATGCACGCTCCACTCCCGTGTCTATCTGGTGGTGATAGTCACGGCCTCCTTCCTACCTCTGGGATGGCTCCTTTCAAGCCACGTGGAACGGCAAAACTGACCAATCCCCTCATTGGAATTCCATACGCTTTATTTGCATGGACCTACTTAGCCATTTGATGTGAGGTATAAGACTTGTCGAGAAAAGCCGTCTGTAAATTGTTGCGTGGTAGCACGTTCCCATACTGGCTCTGGAGCTGACTCAGTGGACTGTTCAGAGGAGTGGGTTCAGGTGAGTGTCAGCTTCCACAGCTGCTCCTGGTACTGAGGATGTTTTATAACAGAAAATAGGGTGACGAACGGAACAGCTGAGCTGGAAGCCGGGCAGTAATAGTTCCCGCTGGGGTGTGTGAGACTTTTCAAACCCCCCTACTCCCATTGACTCATTCAGACATGGTCCGTTAGTTCCTGTTTCCAATTTAACCCATGGTGTGGCTAATGAAGAAAGGAGCTCAGTGGGTTCTGCTCTCAGTGAGGATGTCAGAGAAGGTGTGAGGGGACAACGCTCTGGACAGGAGGGGTCTTCCTTTCTCAGCACTCTCTCTCTGCATGAATGGCCACGAGGCGTCCCGGTGAAGGACCTACGGTCTCACGCCCCCGTGCCCCTCTTGCATTTCAGGACGGGATCTTAAACCCCCACGCTGCGTCCTGCACCTGCGCAGCGTGCTGTGACGACATGACCCTGGTAAGTTGTCCGCGGTGATAACCACCAAAGCTCTGAAGGATATCGCCCTGTTAACCCAAAGGCTAAATGCATAAACTGCTTATTATGGTGATAGCGTAGTATTCTTTATGATTTTTAAACATTATCACTTCAAAATACCCCACTGAAGTTTTTAATTTATTAAAAATATCTGTTAATATATTTGTTACTGTTTAGTACCATTAAGTTAGTGACCCTGTCTAGGGTTTCCCAGAAGTTACTGGTGGGTTTGAACCACCACCCTTGCAGTTCCTAGTCCAGTGTCTATTGTACAGCGCCACACCAGGACTCCTGTTCACATATAAACCTTTTATTGTGACTTGAATGAAAGTTTACAAAGCAGATCATCAGTTGTCTGTACACCAAGTCAGAGACTTTGCGTCATCATGTGGGTATAATCCCCCCATGTACCAACAGTTCATAGTATTGACCTCTATTCACCAACGATTGCATTGCTCTGTGTCCCCCACTACCTTCATCTGTCCTCGGCTAGCCCCCCTTTAGTGTGCTGCCTATGTTGTCACCTATATTAACATGTGTTTGGAAGAAGTGCAGCCAGGGTGCTCCTTAAAGGCCAAGATGGCCAATCTTCGTCTCTCATACGTTGGACAAATTGTCAGGAGGGACCAGTCGCTGGAGAAGGATATCTTGTTTGGTAAGGTGGAGGGTCAGAGAAAAAGAGAAGACCCCCAATGAGATGGATTGGCCAAGTGGCAGCATCGATGGGCTCAAGCGTGGCAATAGTAGTGAGGCTGGCCCAGGATTGGGCAGTGTTTCGTTCTGCTGTGCATAAGGTCGCTATGAGTCAGTGCCAACTCGATGGCACCTAACAACCACCACCACCCTCTAGCTCATGAAGAATTACCCCCAGCCCTTAATCATCATAGATGGTTTCTTTTCAAGAAAAGCTTTCTTAACTTTTGCAATATCAGTCTAATATAGTAGTTGTTCTTTTGTGCTTCACTGATTTCACTCAGCATAATGCCCTTTAGGTTCAGCCACGTTATGAGGTGGTTCACAGATTCATCATTAGTCTCCACCTTTTATAGTAGTCCGTTGTGTGCATGTACCAAGTCTGTTTAACCAGGCTTCTGTTGATGGCATTCAGGCTGCCTCATCTTTTTCTTGTAGACAGCATATTGAAGGAGCCTGTTAGCCATTCTTGTGACTGTGTCTCTGGATTGGTACGTTTAATCCATTTACATTCAGTGTAATTATCGATAGGTATGGGTTGATGGCTGTCACTTGTCTCTGTGTTTCCTTGTGGTGGTGTTGGATTCTTTGTACCACAGGATTTTCCATGCTAAGCTCATTGTGTTTATGGGGTTTCTTTTCATTTTCATTTCTGTTGCGTTTACTAAATCTGATTTTCTTCTTTTTTGTTTTGATTATTAATCTTCTGGGTTTCTAATTGCAGGTTTTGTATTGTTTCAAAATTTGCATTTATTTTGTCTGTTTGTCCTCGTAGCATTTTTCTGAATTCTTCTTATGTCTCTTCTGTGTCCTTGCTTTCCTTGATCTTTCTATCTGTTGAAGGTACCAAAATGCCATTCTTTTGAATTTTTTTTCAGTTAGTTCTATTGTCCTTTTTTTTTTTCAGAAATGTTTTCCATCTCTGCATCTTGGTCTCTGAAGAATGGTTTAAGTCATTCTTTCTCTCTTTTTTAATTTAATTTTTATTGTGAATGAGTGATGGTTTACATGGAAGAACATCAGTTTTACACTCTTCCTATTGTATTTCGTTTCATTGCAATGATTACAATCCCCTTCCTGCATCATCATTAACAGTATAGCTTCTGTTCCCTCTGGTTTTTTTGGAGGGGATGGGGGTGGGGAGCGATGTACACGAAAACACTCAGGAATATATAATCATTAAACAACCAAAGGGCACATTCTGCAAGCCTGCCTCCTGACCACCAGCTCTCAGTCCCTCTCTCCCCATGAATCTAGAGTCCTCAGCTGCTCCCTCTCTCCATGTCCTCATCTCTGCCTCCATCTCTGGTGTTGCTGCTTCTCTGGATAGAGTCCCACACAACACTTGTGCTCTTCTCCCTTGATGGTCCCAGGATTTTCTGTTCCTGGATTGTTAACTGCTCCCCCATTTTTCTTACAAAACTTCTACCTTTACAGTTGTGACGATCGCAATTAGTCATGATAACAGCTGCTCACTGTTGAATCATAGAATCTTATCCCCATCTTGAGCCATTCTCTCTTGTTTCCTCGTGTGAGCTAAAATTGTCTGTTGTCTCTGGGGCATTTTGAGGTTGTCATATTTATAAAAACAAACAGTGCAGTTGTTGGGCCCGGAGGGGAGAAATCTTTAGGGGGGGGGGGGCGGCTTCTGCAATTCAAGGAGCTCATGCAGTGGGTGCGGAAGGGATGTGACAGCAGCATTCCTGGCTCTGGATGGAGTTCCTGTTGGCCTTGGTGTTATCTACGTTCAGGGCACTCAGTCCATAAGTAGTTCTTGGGGGCCCTTGATGGAGCTGGTTTCATTGTCTGTTAGGACCCCAGGGAAGCTGTGGGCAGGGTGACTGGTTAAATGCTGCTCTGGTGACCCTGTGGGTTTTGTAGGTGTGGAGCTGAGCCCACCTGGATCCAAGCACCAAAGCAGCACCCCACAATGGTGCAGCGGGCCCAGACTCACACTGGCGTGGCTCCTAACCACAGGATTCCCAAATCTTCGCTGGGTGTGGATGAGGCTAGACCTCTGATCGCTAGGGGAGCATGGGGAAAAGAAGACTCGGGCCTTTGCTGTCTTTCCCGTGTGAATCTGCTCTGCCAGGCCTCCCTTCGCTGCCACAGCTGCTCATAGATGGCCGAGCCAGCCGTTCACCAGCTAGTCTCCCTCTCACCCCATCCCTGCTCAGCTTCTCTTCCCAGCAAGCACGCTGTCCACTTCTCTAACCTTTCTTCTGAAGTTCAGGGCACCAGAGTTTTCATTTGTGTCTGTTTTGGTTTTTCTTTGTTGTAGAGGGCCTATGTAGTGGGTCTGCCCAATCCGCCATCTTGCCAGTTCAAACCCACCTTGAAGTTGAGTGCTTGTCCTTACGGCGCCACACCATTTAGGCTGTCCCCATCTTTTTGCTATTGCGAATAGTGCTGCGGTGAGCATGTTGTTAAAGTGCCGTTGAGTTCGTTCCGACTCACCGCGACCCAGAATAGGGTTTCCGAGGAGCTGCTGGGGAGTTTGAACCACCAACCTTGTGATTCAAACCACCCTTGAGGTCCAGTGCTTTATCCAGGCCTCTGCTGTGAACGTGGGTATGCCTGCGTCTCCTCATGTCCTGGCTCCTATTTCTGGAGGGTGTATAGCAAGTAGAAGGTATTCCTATGTCCTATTTCCAACTTTCCGAGAAAGCACCAGACCATTTCCCAGCCCACCTGCAACGTAGGAGGCTCCCAGTCTCTGCACACCCTCATCACCATTTGTTGTTGTCCGTTTTTTTTCACTTTTCTATTAGGAGCTCTGGTAGCGTGGTGGTTATGAATTGGGCTGCTAATCTCACGGTCGGCAGTTCAAAACTACCAGCTGTTTTGCGGGAGAAAGACGAGGGTTTCTGTTCCCATAAAGATTTACAGCCTCGGAAACCCCGTACAGGGTCGCTATGAGTTGGAACCGACTCCACAGCACATAACAACAACAACATTAGCGCTGGGGTGAGATGACACCTCATTGTTTTGATTTGCGTCTCTCTGTGGCACTGTAGGATAAGTACTGGCCCACAAGGTTGGTTTGAACTGCTAGGTTGGTGGTTCAAATCCACCAGCCACTCTTCCTTGGAAAGCCTATACAGGGTTGCTGTGAATCGGAACCAATTCCACAGTACTTTACAACAACAATGGCTAATGAGGGAGCACCATGGCATTAAACCTCAAACCATAGTGTCGGCGGTTCGAGACCCCCATCTGCTCCGTCAAGGAAAGATGAAGCTTTGTGCTCTCACAAAGATTTAAAGCCTCAGAACCCTACATAGGGTCGCTGTGAGTTGGAAGCCACTGGAGGCACTTCCAGGCAACCACAGTGGCTAATGATGGAGAGCACTTCTTCATGGGTTTGTTTATAGGCCGTCTGATGTCTTCTTTGTGGCGTGTCGGTTCGTGTCCTCTGCCTGTTTGTTAGTGGATCATTTGTCCCCTGGTTGAGGTGTTCTGTACATTTTAGAGATTAGTCCCTGGTCTGATGATACCATTGCTAAAAATCGCTCCCCAGTCTGTGGGTTCTCGTGTCAGTCTCTGGTGAAATCTTTTGATGCATACACGTATCTCCTTTTTGGGAGGTCCCAGTCATCTGTTGTGTCTTCTGATTGTGTGTTTCCAGTTTTGTCTGATAGTGTATTGATCCCATGTATCAGCCCCTACGTTGTCTGTTGGCGCTGGCCCAGGGTGACTTTTCTCGCTCAGTTGGTTTTTCCCAGTGACTGAGCACAGGCTTGCCCTCATGGCTGCTGGAATGTTCTCCTAGGAGCTCCAGGGAATCGGGCTGCTGGGGGCGCTCTCCCCAGTGTGCAGTCTACTGCGGAGTCGGCTGGAGTTTGGGGCGGGAGGGAGGCTGGACTAGGTGCAGCTAGCCAGTTGGCGCTGTGTGAGGACTAGGAGGAGGGCGCCTCAAAGAGCATGGGGGCAGCCCTGAGCCTGCGCTGTGTCTGACTGGACCTCCTTCCCCAGAGCGGACCCGTCAGGCTTTTCGTGCCATACAAACGACGCAAGAAGGAAAACGAGATGCCCACCACCCCGGTCAAGAAGGAGTCTCCCAAAAACATCACACTGCTCCCCGCCACAGCCGCCACCACCTGTGAGTGCTAGGAGAGTGGCCTCCGGTTCTCTGGGGAGCCCACTGCTCTCTGCATGGCACCCTGGTGCAGTGACCCAGTGTCCAGACCTGCAGCACCGGGCCTGTGTGTGTCTCATGGTGGGGCCTCCCTGTCCTCAGCACTGCCAGCTGCTCTGAGAGCCCCATACCTGAGCACAGGGACACACCCGGCACATCCTTGACCGTCTCCTGAGTGTCTTCCACGTGACTGCAGGGCCTGCCTCTGGCTGGTCACTTTTAGTGGCAGTGAATTCCAATTGCATGGTTGTCCAGGGTGGGGGACAGATGAGTGAGGACGTGGGCTGGGCAAAGGTGGCTGGGGGAGAACTGTGTCCTTAGTCACCCTCTGTTAGACGCTGTGTGAGGCCTTTCTCCCTGAAGTGCTCACTGCCTGCCCACAACAACCTGTCGGTGCAAGCGAGGCCATGACCCGCGCCGCCTGAACAGCCTTCCACACTGTCGGGGAATGAGGCTGCATTGCTGTAGTTCAAGCTGCTAAGTGGCTTACAGAGTCTTTTAAACTTTGATATTCATTTTCTCACATGCTTCAAAATATGAATACAAAATGGACATGTGGTTGTTGTTGTTGTTAAGTGCCATCAAGTCGGGTCCGACCCATAGCGACCCTGTACAGGGTTTCCAAGGGTGTAAATCTTTACGGGAGTAGAAAGCCTCATCTTTCTCCCGCGGAGCGGCTGGTAGTTTCGAACCGCTGACCTTAAGGTTCGCAGCCCGATTCGTAACCACTTCTTATCCACACCGCCCCCTGGTCCCTCCCCTCACGAGGTGCTGTTTGTCCCTGTGGGGGAATGTGGGGGCTGGTGTGAGGACCCTGGCTGCTCAGTGAGTCCATCTCTGCCTTCCAGTCACCGTGACCCCCTCAGGACAGATTACTACCTCTGGCGCGCTGACCTTCGACCGGGCGTCCACCGTGGAGGCCACAGCTGTCATATCGGAGAGTCCAGCCCAGGGTGACGTCTTTGCTGGAGCCACAGGCAAGTGGTCTTTGTGGGGTGTTAGTGTGGGCACTTGTCCTGGGTCCGGGCTGGACATGTGGAAAGAGGGGCCTCAAGCTGCCTGGGTGGGGATGGGCCAGGCACACAGGGTATGGAGCAGGAATGATGCTGAGGGCCCGGGCGTAGGGTGACAAGGAAGGGACTCTGCGGGAACACAGGCAGTTCCTGGGGTGGGTGGGGTTAGGGTTAGGAGAGGCTCACTGGGCCCCGGCACACCTGCCCGCTTTCTCCCTCCTGAGCTCCCTCCTGGAACACCCCATCTTCTCCCTCACTTCTTGCCTGGACTCCATCATCAGTCTTCCTGTCTCTCCACCTCCCCCGGTCCAAGGTCAGCACACCCTCATGTCTTTACACCCTCAGACACATGGGGACAGTTGTGCCTTCGCCTGCTTTCGGCGGTCTGCATCTGCTCCCAGTCTTAGCCGGCCACCAAGGGCCCAGCTGAGGCTATGCTGAGGACTGGGCAGGTTGACACGGGTCAGGGTCACCCGTTTGCCGATGCCGCATTTCGTGGTTGCTGTCTTCCTCCAGCGGCAGAGCTGTCTGGCTTGCAGAGCTTGCTGTCCGCTGGAAATACAGGGTGAGCCATGGGGTAGATGTAAATATTCTAGGAGCCGCCTGAAGAAGAAGCAGGTGAAACGCGTTTTACAAATTCTGTAATGTATTTCGCTTCACCTGGCGCATCCCAGACGTGGTATAAACAGCTCAGACTCACCGTGGTTCTTGGCGGCCATTGCAGCACCAGGTGAAATGTCTGTTCCTTCTCGCCCGACAGTGCAGGAAGCAGGCGTGCAGCCCCCATGCCGGGTCAGCCACCCGGAGCCCCACTACCCCGGCTACCAGGATAGCTGCCAGATGGCACCGTTCCCAGAAGCCGCGTTGCCCACGTCTCATCCCAAGATAGGTATGTTTGAGCTCACACAGCTGCAAGCTGTACCCTTAGAGCTGCTCCTTGTGAAAGGATTTCAGAGTGAAGTAGGGTTTGTTGGGGCTTTTTCCCGTGATGCATTAACGAAGGGGCTAGCAAGATTCGGCCCAGTGTCTGTATTTGTAAATAAAGTTTTATTGGCACGACCACGCTGGTTTTCTTACAGACTGCCTTGGGCTGTTTTGCAACAGTGGCAGAACTGAGCAGCCGCCGTCTAGACTTCAAGTTGTCTCTTGCAGGAGAAGGGGACACCCTTGCCCTGGGCAGGAAGGGCAAGGCTGGTCATGTTCAGAGTCCTGCAATTTCCAGCTTTGGTATGAGTGTGACGGGCCATCCTAGCGTCAGAACTGCTGGAGAACCCTGGTCATTGTGTTGCTGTCCCCAGTGAAGCCTGACACGTGCTCACCGTGGGCTTGCTGGTACAGAAAGGTAGAATGAGAGACCCTCGCCCGTAGACCGTCGGGTCCTGTGAGAGCAGGGGGCTTTCTTCAGAAGCTGTGTGCTTTGTTTAGGGTTTCCCGATGTTTCATGTTTCTTGTGAATTCAATGAAAGTTTACCGAGCAGATCATGAGTTTTCATTCAGCAAATCCTGTACTTGGCCTCATTACAGTGATTGCAGCCCGCCCCATGGACCGGCAGCTAATAACGTTTACCTCTCCTCACAAACACCTGCGTTCCTTACTGTGGCTTTCACTACCTTTATCTTGGTTTTTTATTTATTTATTGCAAAATATACACTACATAAAATTTGCCATTTTGACCATTGTTAAGTGTACAGTTCAGTACAATTAAGTATATTCACAATGTTGTGTGTAACCATCAGCATTGTCAATTTCTAGATCTTTCTTACTGTCCCAAATAGAAACTCAGCAACCCTATTAAACAATAGCTCCCCCTTGGCCCTTGGCCTCAACCCCTAGTCACCTTAGCGTTCCCTGTGCATCTGCCTCTCCTGTGAGTGGGCCTGTTCAGTAGGGGCCCGTTTGTGTCTGTCTTGTTCACTTAGAGTAGTGTCTTCAGTGTTCATCCATCGTGTGCATGGATCAGAACAGAATTCCTTTGTATGACTGAATCGTATTCAGTGCAGGGATGGACCACATTGTGTTGGCCCATTCATCTGGTAATGGGCACTCAGGTTGTGGCCTTTGGCTGTTGTGAACAGCACTGCTCTGAATGCTGAAGTGTTTGAGTCTCAGTGCTTGACCCTCTTAGGTATATAGTTCGGAGTGGGATTGCTGGGCTGTAGGGTAATTCTAGCTCTACATTTTGAGGAAGCACCAAGGTTTTGTACCATCTTCCATTCCCAGCAGCGGTGAAAGGGTTCCAGTTTCTCGGCATCCTCACCAACCTTTGATGTTGTCTGTTTGTTTGTTTCTTTATTGTTCAGTTCTCTCAAACACAGTATTTGTTACGTCGGTTACAGAGCAGAGTGATGATCTATAATATAGGAAAGCTTAAGAAGCAGCAGTAGCAGTATTCTATGATGATTATGGTTTCGGGGAGGTGGGAGGGAAAATTATTCAGCAGCTTCGAGGGTAGACACATGTTAACATGGGTGACAAGGCAGACAGACATGGAGAGGGAGGTTAGCAGAGGAAGGGTGAAGGCAGCGGGGGAGACACAGGGAGGAATGTACTTGTTAAAGTGAATGGAGGTAAACACCTGCTAACGGACGGTCCATGGAGGGGACTGCAGTCACTGCAATGAAGCCGAGTACATGAGCTGTTGGATGTAAAGGTGATGACCTGCTCTGAAAACCTTCATTCAGTTCACAGTAAAAAGTTAAAAAAAAAAAACAAAAATCAAAGTTAACTCGATGCATAAAAGACAAACTCCTCAGGGGAAAAAGCAGCCAGTAGCTCTTGTTGCGGTTAGGTGTTGTCGAGTCACCTTTGCCTCGTGCAGCCCTGTGCACAGCGGAATGAAACCCGGCCTGGCCCTTACGCCCTCACGCCCGGCCCTCACCGTCCTCGAAGCCGTTGTCCTGTCTGAGCCCATTGCTGCTGTCACTGGGTCCGTCCGTCTCGTCGGGGGTCTTCTTTCGCTTACCCTCCACTTTACCAAGCATGATGTCCTTCTCCAGGCACTGGCCCCTCCTGAGAACATGTCCAAAGTCCATCAGACGAAGTTCCCCAGCCTGACTTCTAAGGAACATCCGGCTGCACGTCTTCTAACACAGATGCGTTTGTGCTGCCGGTTCATGGTGCTTCAACTATTTGTCACCAACACCATAATTCTAACGTATCACTTCATTTTTCCTTATTCATTGTCCAGGTTTCACACGCATATGAGATGATTGAGAATATCAGGGCTTGAGTCAGGCACACCTTAGTCCTCAAACGGACATCTTTGTTTTAAACACTTTAAAGAGCTCTCTAGCAGATTGGTCTAATGCGGTATGGCAGTGGCTTTCCTGACTGTGGATCCCAGTAAAATGAGATCCTTGACAACTTCAATCTTTTCTCCATTAATCAAGATACTGCTGTTGAATCAGTGGTGAGAACTTGTGAAGGCTGAATTCTCTGATGTTCGGCAGTAAATGCTTCAGTTCTCTTGACTTTCAGCAAGCAAGGTGTGTCAGCTGCTTATCATAGTTGTTAATGGGTCGTCTAATCCTGATGGCATGTTCTTCTTCATATAATCCAGCTTCTCAGATTATTTGCTCAGCATACAGATAGAGTGCTTTTGTTAAAATGGTACAGCCTTGATACACCCCATTCCTGATTTTAAAACACATAGTATCCTCATGTTTGGAGTCCTGGTGTGGCACTGTGGGTTAATATGTTGGGCCGCAAAGTCAGATTCAACCACAAGGTCGGCAGTTCAAGCTCACCAGCCACTCCTCGGAAACCCTATACAGGGTCGCTATGGGTCGGAATTGACTCGACGACACTTCACAACAACACCACCTTCTTATTCTGTGTGAACGATTGCCTCTTGGTCTGTGTACAGATTCTGCATGAGCATAGTGAAGTCTTACACAGTTGAGGGCCGTTCAGAGTTAAGCACAGGAAAACATCTTTCTAGTAGTCTCTGCTTTCAACCAAGATCTAGCTAACAGCAATTATATCTGTCATTCCTCATCTTCCTCAGTGTCTGAATTGATGGCGGTGCCCTGTTGATGTTCCTTGTAACTGTTTTTTTTTTAAATTATCTTGAGCAAAATGGCACAGATAGAGCTGATCAGGTGACTGTCTCCCAAATTTCCTGGCACGGATCATTGAACACTTCTAGTGTGGTCATCATTTGTTGAAACTTTTTCAGTTAGTGCTCCGTCAATTCCAGGAGCCCTGTTGGGTTTTTTTTTTTTTACCATTACCTTTAGTGCAGACTTCTTCCTTCAGTACCATCGGTATTTGATCATATGCTACCTCCTGAAATGGTTGAACACTGACCTATTCTTTTTAGTACAGTGACTCTGTATTCCTTCCATCTTTGTTTGATGCTTCCTGCTTCATTCAATATTTTGTCAGTGGAATCCTTCAATCCTGCAACCCCAAGGCTTGAATTTTTCCTTCAGTTCTTTCAGCTTGAGAAATGCTGAGCGTGTTCTTCCCATTAGGTTTTCTAACTCCAGGTCTTTGAACATTTCATTATAATGCTTGATTTTGTCTTTCTCAAGCTGCCCTTGGAGATTTTCGGTTCGGCTCCTTTACTTCCTCATTTCTTCTATTTGCTTTACCTTTTCTACACCCAAGAGCAAGTTTCAGAGTCTCTTCAGACATCCAGTGTGGTCTTTTCTTTCCTGTCTTTTAAATGACCTTTTGCTTTCTTCCAGTGTGGTGGTCTTTTTTTTTTTTTTTTTTAACTTCTTGTTGTGACTTGGGTGAAGGTTTACAGACAAGATCATCAGCTTTACATTCAACAAATCCTGCACTTGGTTTCTTCTCAGTGACTGCAATCCCCTCCTTGCAGCCAGCGTATCCTCCTTCCTCTCTGTGGTCCCTATGGCCACCCACCTTCCCATCCCTTCTCAGTTGGCCCTTACATAAATGTTGCTTGTTCATTTGAGTTTGAGTGATCTTTCCTGGGTGAGCATACCTTACTAGTGTTGACATCCACCCTATACACCTGTCTACCGCTTGGCTGAAAGTTGGACCACGAGGAGGGTGAGTTCCTTTCCAGACTTGAAGGCTTAGTCGAGTTTTGTTCCATACAGTTTGCTCTTGTCTCTGGGACTTTGTACTGTGATCCCTTTCAGAGCAGTTGGTCTCAGACATTTGTCTGTTGGACTGATTCCAAGCCTCTTCGGTTTTCCTTCCTCTTCTTTCTTCTTCTTCTGCATGGGGAGAGACCAACAGCTGCACCTTAGACGGCAGCTCATGAGCTTTTAAAATCCTACACGATGCTCACCAAAGGAAGATGGAGAACGTTGTCTTTCTTGTTGCTGTTAAATGCCGTTGAGTCAGTTCCGACCCATAGCGACCCACTAGAGGGTTTCCAAATGACCGTGGTGTCCCCTGAGACTATGGTCCCGAGCCTCCAAACTAGCAACTCATTGCCTTAAGATGTCAGATTGTATCTAAGACGTTTTCATTGTTTTGCCCGCTGTGTGTTCCACCGTACAGAGGCCAGGTGTGGCGTTGTGGGTTAATGGGCCGGACTGCAGAGTCAATTGAACTGCAAGGTCGGTGATTCAAGCTCACTAGTCACACCTCGGAAACCCTAGATAGGGTTGCACTGTGGGTCGGAACCTACCCGATGGTATTTAACAACTTTAGCAGCAGGGCCCCACCATATTCAGAGTTGTGTGTTCAGGAAAGGTAAATACCCATGTCCAAATATCCTCTTTCAAACTCTTATATATTTGTGGGTGTCTCTTCCTCCCATACCCATCCTGCCTGTGTCTCTGCCCATGTGTCTACCTGCAGAACACCGTTCTTCCAAGGCTGTGTATATATCATTATTAACCTCTCTCCCCTAAAGCCCTTGCATACCAACCTGTGTCTTTACCTGCCTTCACCATCCTTCTGCCAACCTTCCTCTTCTTGTATATTCCCTTCTATTCCCCTCCCTCTTGTATGTTGCTCTCCCGTTTCTTGTATATTACCATCCACCACCAGCGTCAACATGCATCTGTCTACCTTTTAGCCAGTGAATTATTCTTCCTTTCCTCCCACCCCCTCCCTGGTAGCCATCAAGGAATGTTTCTTTTAGTATGAAAACCTTTCTTGAGTTGTTAATAATAGTAGTCTCATACAATATTTATACTTTTATGATTTATACTTTTATGATTTCACTCAGCATAACGTCTTCCAGGTTTAGCCATGTTATGTGGTGTTTCACAGCTTCCTTGTTACTCTTCAAGGTAGCATAGTACTCCATTGTGTGTATGTACCACAGTTTGTTTATCCAGTCCTCCGTTGATGGGTATTCAGGCTGTCTCCGTCTGTTTGCTGCTGTGAACATTGATGTGCATATTTCTACTCGTGTTACGGCTCTTATTTCTTGTTGAGAAATACCAAGTAGAGGGATTGCTGGGCCATATCGTTTTCCTATTCCCAACTTTCTGAGCAAGCGCCACACTGTTTTCCTGGAAATGTAGGAGGGTCCCAGTCTCTCTACACCCTTGACACAATTTCCCCAAATGTATAGTCACCAGTTATGTTGTGAAAAAGGTATTTGCCATGAACAGGTTGCTCTGGTCTTACAAAATTCTATCATGTGATTTTCAGCTTTTGTGTTCCTATCATCTATAATTGTCAATGCATTTTGATTGCCCGTTTAATCAATCCCAGACTGCAGAAGATGGTAAACATCTTCCATTTCTTCGTCTTTGACCTTAGTGGTTCGTGTGTAAATTTGCATGATGGTAGTGTTATTCCGTCCCTGGCGGTGTTGTTTCAGGATAGCTGTTGAAATGATGTTTTTGACGATGCATATGTGGTTCCTCTCCAGTGCGTCCTTGCGGCATAGGGGCACGTGTTTGTCTTCTTCAGAACGGCGGTGCCAGCCCAGCCAGCCCCCTAGGAGATGGGTCTTTACACCTTCACTCCATGATGTGTTTGACAGCTTCCCGTTTTCCTAAATCAGATCTCCTGTGCTCCATGTTTCTGTTACTCATGGATGTTTGCAGCTCGCTCTTCTCAGTTTGAGTCCTGTCTCATCAGCAAGTGACGTGATGGAAGTCTCTACTCCGTTGATGTCGTTTCGGTTGACTCGGTTTTGAGGAGGGAGCTCTCCCCGTTCAGTTTTCAGTGGTTTCCCACTGGAAGGGCTCATCTCCCAGCATTGTCCTTCTGTCATTCATAAAGTAGTCACTGGCCAGGGTTTTTAGGAGTAGATTGTCCCGTCCTCTTTCCTGGTCTGTCTTTGTCTGGAGTCTTCACATCAACCTGCCCACCCTGAGTGATCCTGTTGGTATTTTAAATACTGGTGGCATAGCTTCCAACATCTTAGCAACACTTAGGCCACCGCAGTATGACTGGCTGACAGACGAAGGAACCAGAGTTCATGTCCATACAACTTTGAAACTGTCTTAAACTTGCAAATATGCCAGAAAGTAAGTCAGGAAGTAAGTCAGGAAGTATAGCTACTCATGGTCCACTTCCTCCACGCACAGGTTTCTTCTGTGGTCAGTGGGGGACTGAAGACAAGCTCTCAGTAGTACGTGTGGCTTAGTCTTGTTAGGAGACCTAACAAGATGGCTAGAAAGGATGGTTCTCATGCCATGGGGAAAAACTATTCTGAGATCAAGGCTAAAGTCAAGTTTTTAACAAAATTGAAGTGGACATCTTTCCAAATCATATTAGTTTGTAAACATGCTTTTCCATATAATACAACAGTTTTTAGATGGAGTAAACATTTTAAGGAAGACCTCAAAGATGAGCCAAGAGAGGGAGGACCATCAGCCTTGACCAATGAAGAAACTGTGGCTGAAGTCCAGAAACAGGTGGAAGAAGACACTTGAACGGTTACTGATGCAATGGCTACTAAAGTGGGACGCTCACGTGGCTCGGCACTTTCAATTTTAAGTGAACATCTTGGTCTCAGTAAGCTTGCGATTGGTGCCAGAATGTCAAAGAGCTGATATTTCCATTAATCTTTCAGGCAAGATTGAAGCTCATGAAGATGATCTTATCAAACAGGTCATAGGTGGGGATGAGTCTTAGACTTACTCTATAATCTAGAGAGCGAGGTCCAATCCAAACAGTGGCTTCTGAGGAGATCTGCTGGGCCAGTGAAGTTTAAGGCAGAGAGGTCAGCTTCTGGAGACCCCCAAAGGGTTCATCTTGAAAGACACAAGGCGATCATGGTGGCTTATTAGGAAGAAGTTTTGAGAAAACTGAATTCTGCATTGGTAAGAAAGAGACCTGGAAGGGTGAGCAAAGGACTGCTTTCCCATCACAACCACCACCTGCTCAGTCTGTAAGAGGAACAAGGGTTCTCCTGTCCCACCTACCCTACAGCCCTGATCCTGCCCTTCAGACTTCTTTTTGTTACCCAAACTCTAAAAAGAATTGAAAAGGAACGTGATTTGAGTCCCTCAAGGATGCCCACACTGCCCCTTGACGGGGTGTCAATTGTAGAGTGCAGGTTGGTTGGGGGCTGTGGAGTCAGTTCTGGCTCAGCGACCCTGTGCACAGCAGAACAGAGCTTGGGCACACCTCTGTCAGAAGTGCATAGGCCTAGATCGAGAGTATAGCTGGAAATAATAGCTTCACATTTTGATGTTGTTATTTAAGAGAGGTTGCTATGATTTTGTAGCAGTACTTTCTGACTTACGGATGTGGTACAAAGAACCACTTGAGTGTAATAAGTTGCTGACATTGCCCAGAATACTTTTGTGTGTTCTTTGTAAAAATGAGGGCCGTTGTCGGAACCAGGAACAAGTGTAGTCACTCATCCAGCCTTCTCATGCCTGTGTTGGTCAGCGGTTCACACTCACTGGGTGTGCCAGGCCCCCTGCTCACCTGCACGTGCAATCTGACCAACTCTCTGCCCAGCTCCCTTGGAGCGTTGTAGTGCTCTCTCCTCCCCTCACTTTTGTTGTTGTTGTTAAGTGCCATTGAGTCGGTTCTGACCCATAGCGACCCTATGCAGGGTTTCCGAGGGTGTAAATCTTTATGGGAGTAGAAAGCCTCATCTTTCTCCCGCGGAGAGGCTGGTAGTTTCGAACCGCTGACCTTAAGGTTCACAGCCCGATTCATAACCACTACGCTACCAGAGCTCCTCCCCTCACTTTAGCCACCTGTAATTGAAATCCCTGTGGACCTAGGAATGTATTAATTTCTTGTTTTATTTTGCTTCTACAACGTTCTAGTGTTGACATCCCTGCCCGCCCTGGCGGTCCCACCCTCCACCCCCACCAAAGCCGTGTCTCCCACAGTGGTCAATGGGCTGGAGATGTCGGAGCAGCGGAGCTGGCTGTACCTGGAAGAGATGGTCAACTCCCTGCTCAACACGGCGCAGCAGCTGAAGGCACTGTTTGAACAGGCCAAGCAGGCCAGCTCCTACCGAGAAGCCGCGGTGGTCCAGGCCAAGGTCCAAGCCGATGCAGAGAGGAAAGAGGTAAGAGCATATGGACATGCGCCGGGTTGTACACCTGCCCCGGGTGTGCGATCCCCACACACAGCGATCCCCGCACACAGTGATCCCCCGCACACAGCGATCCCCCGAACACAGCGATCCCGCGCACACAGCGATCCGCGCACACAGCGATCCCCCGCACACAGCGATCCCACCGCACACAGCGATCCCCGCACACAGCGATCCCCGCACACAGCGATCCCCGCACACAGTGATCCCCAGCACTGATGTTGCTGAGGGCTGTTTGTTTTTAGTGGGTCACATTGGTTTACTTCAAAGGGGAAAACATTCTTGTAAACCTAAGACATTATTATTACTCATTTTT
>NW_006408957.1:539958-543766 GCF_000296735.1 Chrysochloris asiatica
TCGCTGTAAAGATTTGTTCCCTCTTTTGAGCTACTGCATCCACGGGTGTAGATCACGTCAGACACTTTGAGCTCTTGGCTGTTACAGACATTACTCACGCTCTCCAGTTAGCTCTGTGGTCAGAGTGAGTCTGACATTTATTTTGTTTGGTGTAGCTGTGAGTGCAGGTGGCTGTCACACGGAGCTTGACTGACTGACCGCTTTTTCCACCTCCTTTCCTGTAGCCGGGGTATCCCCACCTGCCATCCTAAAGCACCTCTGAGCCTGTCTCCTCATCATAGGGAAGCTGCTCTGGGGACATATCCAGTAGGCACCTCAGTCCACAAAACTTTGTCCTCAGCTCACATCATGGCACCCTAAACAAACCCCCTGACACCTCTCTAGTTTCCTGTTGTTTAAGGACTTAGGGTTAAACTTCCAGGTAATGTAAGTGGGGGAGTAGGGCCAGCTCTAATATACTGCGAGAAACCTCTTTGTGGGGTGAGCCGAGCGCGGGAGTGTCTGTGTGCTGCTGGGAATTGGCATGAGAGGGAAGGGTCAGGGTGTGGCTCTGCTCTACTTGGACACACTCAGACAGGATTAAATGATGGGAGTTTTCAAGGTTGTAACATAGAGTAATGATGCATTTTTTATAAAAAGTCAGCCTTTTCAGTTATAGGAGCTGGGCCGGCACAGTGGGTTAAGTGTTGGGATGCTAATCTCAAGGCTGGCAGTTCAAACCCACCAGCCACTGTGCGGGAGAGAGATGAGCTGTCTGCTCCCATAAAGGTTTGTAACCTTTTAGGCCCTACAGACTCTGCCACACAGAGTCACCGTGCGTGAGTCAGAACCGTCATAGTGACTGAGGGTTTGGGTTTTTGTTTTTCTAGGTATTACGGTCAAATGTAGGCTCTCATTTATAAACAAAATGAAATTAGTTTTGCCACCAGCTCTATCTAAGAAATTGAGGTTTTTCATTCATTCCTACTTTTTTACAGACTAGAGAAAAGAAAAAAAATTTTCAGATTCTTAATTTCCTAATTTTTTCCTCAATATGTGATTGTCTTCATGGAAGAAAATGTGCTATTTAATTTAAACTACTGTCTTAAAAAGTGTAATTCCAAATAGTCCACTCTCAGTACTGACGTTTGTAGAGAACAGAAAAGCATAAGAGATAAAACACGTGATGCTCTCTTTCCCCAAAGTTCCTAACTCTTAATGTTTTGCTGTGTTTTTTAAATTGAGATCTAATTGATATGTAGTGAAATGTCTAGATCTTAAATACACAGTTCCAAGAATTTTGATGAGCGTATACATTAGTCACAGTTTAGAACATTGCCATCACTCTAGAACGTTCTCTCCTGCCCTCTGCTGGTCGATTCCCACCTCGGTAATCACAGAAAGATTAACCAGGAAGCATGGTTTCTGTCACCGTGGAATAGTTTTGACCTTGTGGAACACCACGTCAGGGTTATTTCTCGTATGCACTCTTTGGTAGCTTGCTGACTGTGCTCGACATTTGAATGAGTCATCCACGTTGTGTGTCGGTACAGCAATCTAGTGCTGCTGTAACAAAATACCACAAGTCAGATGCCATTAGCAGGCCAGGAGACTTGTTGTTAAGTGCCATCCAGTCTGTTCCAACTCAGAGCGACCCTGTATAGGGCTTCCAAGGAGTGGCTGGTAGGTGTGAACCGGTGACCTCACAGTGTGAGTAGTCTAGTGCTTATCCTACAGAGCCACCCGAGGAATCTTGTTGAGGAGCCTAGAAATGCCAATTCAGAACACCAGTTCAAGGGGATAACCTTCTCTCTGTTGGTTCTGCAGGAAGGACCTGTCTCCTGCCATCTGTGAGCTTGGTATCCCTTGGAGAGCTCCATGGGTCTAGGCATCGATCTTCCCCTGGTTCTAGAAGGTTCTCAGTGCAGGGAACTCAGGTCCAAAGGACACGCTCTGTTCCCAGGGCTTCTCCCTTGGTGGAGTGAGGCCCCTCTGATCTCTGCTCGCTTGTTTAATCACTTTCATATCTCAGAAGAGACTGATTCAAGATCCAAGCTAATCTAAGGGACTGTACCCTGCCTCACTGATATCACTGCTGCTGTCCCTTCCTCAGTAGCATCAGAGACTGAGATTTACAACAGGGAGGAGGATAAGGACAGATCGCAAGATAGAGGGTAATGACATTGGGCTGGTTGGCAATCATGGCCTCGCCAAGATGACTCATAGTTTTGGGGTGGGGGACACAATTCAGTTCTTGGGTATTAGGAATTCATTCCTTTTGATATGGAGTGGTAAGTGCATCATGGTATGAAGATGCCGTTTCTCTTATTGTTGTTTAGTGCCATTGAATTAGGCCCAACTCATGGAGGAGTGGCTGGTGGGTCTGTAGTGACAGTGTCGTGGTTCATAGTCCAGTGCTTGCTTTACATTGCCACACCAGATCTCCTGTTGGTGGACATTTAACTTGATTGCAGCTTGGGACTGTTATGAGTAAAGTTGCTATGGATCTTGTTACACAAGTCTTTCTGTGGAACTCGTCGTTTCCTTTGTCTTGGGCATATGCCCAGGAGTGGAATTGCTGGTCATAATGTAGATGTATGCTTTCCTCTTTAAGTGATAGTTTCCAAAGCGGCTGTACCACACTGTATCACTACCAGCAATGCATGAGGGCTTCAGTTACTCCACATTCTTGCCAACACATGATAACATCAGTCTTTTTCAACTCTGACCATCCTAGTGTATATAGAGAAATACCACTGAGGACAGATGAGATTGAATAACTTTTTATGGATTTATTTGTATGCCTTCCTTTGTGAACTGACCGTTCGAGTGTTTTGCTCCCCTTTTTGTTAAATTGTGAAACCCTTTATTTCTACCTTTTCCCCTCCTTTTTTATTTCCGCTTTTTATTGTGAATGGGGTGAAGGATTACACGTCAGCTCATCCGCATTGCACGCCACAGCTTGTACACACTTTGCTTCATCTCGTTGATGGCACCCCTCAGTGTAACACTCGGCCACTTTCCCCCTTGCGTTTTTTCTTTCCATTCCTCCTTCTTTCCTTGGGTCCATGGTGACTTTTTTATCTCAAATGGTCGATCAAACCCTGTTTTTAAAATTGCAGTGCTTAGCTCATGATTTTTAGGAATTCTTTTTATATGCTGGCACAGTTCTGTTTTATGTATTTATTTATGTATTTTCCCGGCCCATGCTTCCTTAGTGTCTTTTGATGAGCAGGTGATGATTTGGGCTTGGATGAAACCTGCTTCATCAGTGCTCGGTTTTATGATGATTCTTTCCTGTGTCCTAGGCCTCTTTGCCCCAGGTCATAAAGTTCTCCCCATGCTTTCTTCCACGTTGAGGTATATATCCATCACCAACTAATTTTAGTGTGTGCTGTGACAAATAGGTTAAGGTTCATCTTTTCCCAGTTTCAGTATTATTTGTGAATGAGATATATTCATTCCTTTCCTCCAGTGACCTTCTGTAGGAAGCTGTTGGTGTAAATAGAAATTTTGCTTCTAGAATTTGGCCTGCATTATTTAGAAGTGTATTTAATTTTCAAATATTTGAGTTTTGAGGTGTTTTACAGATTCATCATTATTTTTCAAAGTTTTCTTAGTATTCCATTGTGTACCAAAGCTTCTTTAACCGTTCTTCCGTTCCCGGGCATTTAGGCCATCTCTACTCTTTTGATGTGTCTCTTGCAGATAGCATACTGAAGGATCCTGTTTTTTTTTTCCATTCTTGTCTCTCTGTCTCTTGACTGGTGTATTTAATTCATGTGCATTCAGTGAAAGTGAAGAATTCTGCCACTTTCTTCAGTCTACA
>NW_006408957.1:547661-549509 GCF_000296735.1 Chrysochloris asiatica
CATCTTTTTGATATTCTCTGCTTTCAGCCAAGATCCATCTGATATCACCAATGGTATCCCTCATTCCATATCCTTGTCTGAATCCAGCTTGAGCCTCTGGAAGTTCTCTGTCAATAGAAGTATTTAAATTAAAACAAACTTAAAAGATTGGCAATGGGAGAGCAGAGATCAATTTATAATGGCGTCAACTACAAAGGAAAAAACAGGAATAGTGTAGCTACAGAACTTCCAAATGGCTAGGATGTCAAGTTAATTTTAAGATTGTTTTAAGCAGGTAAAAAATTTCATAAACTACAGGGTAACCTCAAAGAAAACGGATCTACCTTTTTATCAAAATAAAACAGAGGAAAACCAGAAAGATTTAGTAAATATTAATGCAACAGAAATGAAAATGAAAAGAAACTCTACACACAAAATGAACTTAATACAGAAAGTATGTGGAACCGTTGGGGAAAAAAAATCACACAACAAAATGCCAGCAATCAGCTGATAGAAATCAACAATGACACTGGCTGTCAATGAATTAAATGTACCACTCAAGAGACCCGGAGTAGTAGAAGGCCTGCAAGAGACATCTAAAAGATGGAGACAGCCTAAATGCCCATCAACAGAAGAATGGTTAAAGAAACTGCATTGAAAAGTAAGTAACAATGAATCTCTAAAGCAGCTGACTACATGGATGAACCGGGCGGACGTTGCATGAAGTGCCGTCCAGTAGGGACTCACAGCAATCTCACACTGCTACCACTATACCTGTCCATCTTGTTGGGGTCTTCCTCTTTTTCACTGACCCTCCACTTTACCAAGCAGGATGTCGCTCTTCAGGGCCTAGTCCTGATACTATGTCTGAAGTATGAAAGATGAAGTCAGCCACAAAAGAACAAGAACTAAAGGCATTGTGGGTTATTGTCACCAGTAGGAAGGAGCCTGGGCCCCTCAGACTGGTACAAAGTGCTGGGCCCACCTGGGTGCCTTGGGAGAGAAAGGGGCCTGCTTGTATCCCTCCCCTCCTGGCTGTTCCATTTGGGACCTTCCAGCTTGGCCGTTCCCCAGCGCCACGGGGTCCTCCCCTTTCCCCCATGAACACAGGCTCCAGAGCCCGGTGAAGTGACGTCAGTGGCCGCAGGAGTCGGACCAGGTTTCATTTGGGATCTGTACTTTTTTTTTTTTTTTCCTGTTAAACTTTTTATTGTGAATTGAGTTACGGCTTACAGGGCAGATTGTCAGTATTACATTCAACAAAGCATATACTTTGCTTCATTCATGGTTGCACCCGCCTCCATGCACCAGCAGTTAACAGCATTTACCTCTATTCTCTTTAACTCTTGCATTCCTCCCTGTGTCTCCTGATACATTCACCTTTCCTATGCTAACCTCCCTCTTGTTGTATATTGCCTGCTCTGTCATCCATGTTAACATGTGTCTACCCTCTAGCCCATGACTACTTTCCCTTCCTCCACTCTCCTGTAAACATCATAAAATGTTTCTTTTGTTTAAATGTTTTATTGTGAATTATGTGGTAGTTTACATGGGAGAACATTAGTTTTACATTCATCCTATCATATATTATTTCATTGCCATGGTTACAGTCCCCTCCATGCATCATCAACCAACCAAAGGGTATACCCTGTAAGCCTGTCCCCCACTTTCCTGGTCATCAGCACACAGCCCTTCTCCCTCTCTGGCTTTAAAGTTCCCAGCTGCTCCATTCTCTCCACTTCATTGTCTCTGCCTAGAATGTTTCTTTTATCAAAAAAAACTCTCCTTAACTTTTTACAACACTGGTCTCACACAATATCTGTCCTTTTGTCATTGACTGATTTCATCGGCATCATGTTCCTCAGGTTC
>NW_006408957.1:550714-552845 GCF_000296735.1 Chrysochloris asiatica
CCCCCCCGCTGCCGCCCGCCTCCCCACAAGGAACACAGTGAGAGGGTCATTAGGGGACCAGGACTGCAGAGGGGAGCTCCTAGGCTTGCCAGATGGAGGCTGTAAGGCCCCCTGTTCCAGGACCCACAGCTTCCGGAGAAGCTGGAGGGCTGGGTGGGCAGGCCCCCAGAGACCCTTCCTGACTCCCAGGAGAGGGGGTTGGGCGGGACTCAAAACTCCAGCCAGAGTGGAACTGGCCTCTGGAGACAGGGACCTTCAGCTTAGTGTCCACTAAGCTGCGCTCAGAAATGAGCAGGCACCCCTCCAGGGGCCCCATGGGTCTTGGGCCAGTACCCAGACCGGGGAGGCATCCTCTGGCCCCCAGCTACCTCGGAGAGTTAAGGGTTGCCTGGTGCAGACATGCTTGTCAGAGACCAACGTGTAGATTTTACACATTTCTGTCAAGCTCGGTGGACATCCTGCAGCATCCACAGCCTCGGGGAGGTGGGGGTGGAGGGGGGTCAGGGCATTTCGGAAACCATGAAGGCCCTGAGGGTCGAGCAGGGCCACCTTCCCAAGTGACATTCCTTTGTGCAGGCTCAGGGTCGGAGAGCACTAGCTGGGTCCTGTCCCATGTGACCTTGGGGTCCTGTGAGTCAGTGTCCGTCCTGTCCAGCACTCTGCTTTCTGGGTGGCACTGGGATCCAGCACTGGGGGTTGGGACACTTGAGGTGGCCTTGGACCATCCTGAGGTCTGACCCTCAATCAGAGCTGCCAGGCGGAGACAGGTGAGGGCAGAACCTTCCAGTCCTCGGGTGGGGAAAGGGCTTGCAGACTCCTGTGAGTTCTGATCAGGCAGGTCCTGGCGAGGAGGCGGGGTGGGTGGCCCTGTGGAGTGGGGCGTGGATGCTGGGGTAGGGGTTTGGGGAGCAGGGGGCACAGCTAGGTCTGGGTGTCTGGTTCTCCAGGACCTCCACCAGGAATAAATCCTCTCTGAAGCCATCTTTACGAGCTTAGACTTTGAGCCTTTTTTTAAAAAAAGATTTCATCCCACACACGCAGCAAAGAGAAAGCAGGTGGGCAGTGGACGGGCATGTTATCTGAATACTGTGCCCGTGTCCCTGTTTTTCTTCAGTATGTTGTCATTTAGAGTAGAGTCCAGCTGAACCAGGGCCCATGACCCTGCTAACATGCATGTGTCCAGGTGAACAGGTGATTGCGGGCAGCTCTTCTCAGCAGGAAAGCTACTTAATACTGGAATCGGATCAGCCACCGAGAGGCGGTTTGCTCTGGTTTGCGTGTCTACGCAGAAATGGTGGCCAAGTTGGGATGAAGCCGTGTTCCTGCCCCAGGGTGCTCAGTTTCTGGCCAGCAGCAGCCCTCCCACCCTCTGACAGGTTTGGGTGTGGTCTTGGGAATCCACCTCTTGGCAGAGGTGCTGGCTGGGTTAGGCTCTCCTGCTTAGACCCTTCTTGTGACTCATACCCCAAGAATTCGCTACAACTCAGCTTTTTAGTACAGCCCCGAGGCTGGAAAAACCTTCTGGTTGTGACTTTTCAGGAGAAAAGTAGAGGAAATGTTCAGTGTCTCCTTCCACCTGCAGTAGGTGCTCAGCCCAGTGGCCGAGCAGCGGGACAACACCCCCAAACCTGCAGAGGGCATGGCCGGCAGGTGGACGGGCAGTGGGGAGTCACCACCTGCTAGTGGGGGTGTCGGACCCTCACCGCCTGCTAGTGGGGGTGTCGGACCCTCACCGCCTGCTAGTGGGGGGTGTCGGACCCTCACCGCCTGCTAGTGGGGGGTGTCGGACCCTCACCGCCTGCTAATGGGGGGTGTTGGACCCTCACCGCCTGTTAGTGGGGATGTGGGACCCTCACATCCAAGTTGCTGACCACTCTGTCCTTCTTGCAGCAGTCCTGCATCAACTGTGGCCGGGAGGCCCTCAGCGAATGCACCGGCTGCCACAAGGTCAACTACTGCTCCACCTTCTGCCAACGCAAGGTAGTGTCCAAACCGCTGTCCACACAGCTCCCTCCAGGGTAGTGTCCAAACTGCTGCCCGTACAGCTCCCTCCAAGGTAGTGTCCAAACCGCTGCCCACACAGCTCCCTCCAGGGTAGTGTCCAAACCGCTGCCCACACAGCTCCCTCCAG
>NW_006408957.1:552945-557577 GCF_000296735.1 Chrysochloris asiatica
GGTAGTGTCCAAACCGCTGCCCACACAGCTCCCTCCAGGGTAGTGTCCAAACCGCTGCCCACACAGCTCCCTCCAGCCCTCTCCTGGGGCACTAGACGTTAGAACAGCAGCTGTGGAGGTGTACAGAGGCCATGGCTCTTCGGTGGTGTCCGTCCCTTACTACCGCATGTCTGTGTGCGTGTTTCCTGGAGCAGAACTGCACATGGCCTATCTCTGTGCTGGAGACACGATGGGGAATGGGGTCTGTAGGCCACATGCTTCTGATGTGTGCAGGTGACAACAGCAGCCGCTCAGAAGGATGTTTGAAACGACCCCGGTGCATCTTGTTCTTGGCCATCCACTGCTTTGGAGGAATGCATGGTACCAGGCCTGTCAGAGGGGGCCATCCCTTCAGGTTCCCTTCAGGTTCATGAATAGTGAAATCCTCAAGGCAGCCCAGTGGCCCTTCTCTGCTCAGCCAGGGTGTCACACTGAGCAGTGGGCTCCAGGACCACCCTCCACCTCTGTATCGCTGACACTGTCCATTGTTAGAGTAGGAGACCAGCTGGGTGATCCACCAGTGAACAGACGGGCCGTTGGTGTCTCTCCACACAGCCTCCCCTAGGCCAAGGGCACCCCCTGGGGCAGGGCTTCCTCCTTAGGGGCTCCCCACTCAAGGGATCAGGGAGTCTCCACAGACCCAGGAGGACTGATGCACAGGGGGAGGATGGGCCTATCTTGGGTAGTTTGGGGTGCCCCAGGGGCATCTGTGGGTGCTCTGAAGATGCTGTTGGGAGGCAGGTGGTTCTCGGGGAGTGGGCCTGCACACTTCCCCTGGGTCTTCTGTAAGCTCTTGGCCCAGCCCCTGGGCCCTGGAGGTCTGAGGAGAAGGAGTCTTCCCATTATCTCCCTAACAAGCCTTTGCACTGGAAAAAAGGCACGCAGCCGTCACCTGGGCCCACTGGGGAGGCCCGGCTTTGTGCTGTGATCCATTGCTGAGAGAGCCCGTTGGCGTGTAAACCTGCGGAACGTGAACAGCCGTCTTTATTTTGTTCTTTCTTTTGCTGCTGTTGAGAGTAGACGGCAAAACACCGTCACCTGGGGTTTCTCAGTCTCGCAGCTGTGTACCCCCCTCTGCTGAGCTGCTCCTCCCCATGTCGGGGTCCCACTCGTCCCCCAGCGCTGTCCCCAGCCCTGACTGCTGTCATTGGCCTGGGGCCAGGTCCCCCCTTGCACCTCTGGCTGTGGGACATTGGTGCACTGAGAGCTAGGGAGACAAGCGAGTCCCTGGCGTGGCCCAGGCTGGGCCTTGTCAGCCTTATTTCCTGGTTGGCCCCCTTATTTCCACCCTGGTGAGGCTGCCTCCCTCTGAATCTGCAGTGGGTGGCGTTGGGCTGCATCTTTGTCTTGGGCATCACACTACCAGCTTTCTCCAGTGTAACCAGTTTACCTGCACTTCCTCAAAGTTAAAATAGAGATTTCCAGTTCTGGCTTTTCAGATGGAGAAGTGTTTGTTTACTGAGATTTTAAGGGCAGCTCTGAGGGTCTACCTTAAAGGGCCCGGCAGAGAACCTCCTGAGTTGCTCATAGCCCATAGGACGCACACTCCATCCTCAGCCCTGGTTGGGGGGCAGCAGAAGGTACAGCCAGAGCAGGTCCCAAGTGCCCACCTGCTGACGATGGGTCCTTCCCACCACACTGGACAGCGTGTCCCAGAGGTGGTGAGCGGGGCCGACCGGCACTCAGTCAGGGGCGTTTGCTCTTGATGGGGTTTTGGGGTGCTTGTGGTGGACACAGGTGTCTCACCCAGAGAGGTTCCAGGTCACTAGTGACCAAATCAGAGCTTGATTCTCTGGATATAATGGATGATCTTACTGAGGGACATTTGAGGAAGGCGGTCAGTGGGGGTTCTGTGCTAGGCCGAGACTAGAGGACTCGGGGGTGCCGTTACATAGCGTCTGCTGATGCCCCCACACTGCACACAGCACAGAACTCACTTCTCTGCCACCCCACCCCTGGTCCCAGCTTTCCCCAGGTGGGTGGCTCCGTCTGTGAATGGCCAGCATTGAACTGACCCCTGTAAGACCCTTGGAGCTGCAGCCTGGACCCCTCAGCACTGGGGTGGCTCCGGCTTTGGTTTCTTAACAGACACTGAGCCACAGCGTCGTGATCGGCAGCGGTTGGCTTTTGTGAGTTCCCTGGAAACAAAACACGGCTGAGCCCCCGGGAGCTGTTGGCCTGTGTATGATCCCTTCACTTGTGGGTGAAGGGCCCCCCCCCCCCCGTGAGCACCCCCAAACAATGTTTGTCCTTCTTTTCAGGACTGGAAAGATCACCAGCATGTGTGCGGCCAGTCAGCAGCGGTCACCGTCCAGGCAGATGAGGTCCATGTGGACGAGAACGTCATTGACAAAGTGTCCGTGTGAGGGGCTCCCGTCGAGGAGACTGCCAGGAGGATTAACAGACTCCAAGACCAGGCACCTGGACCTGGAGGACAGCTGACTGTCATTGTAGGGACAGGGTGGGGACTGAGGGACTGACACCTGGACCCGTGTCCTCCCTGGAGGACAGCTGACTGTCATGTGGACAGAGTGGGGACAGTGACATGGATGCTGAGGGACAGTGGTGGGGCCATACTGTGGAAGGGATGGTGGGGACCCGGAGGGGGCAGCAAGGCATGTCCCCCTCATGCTCCTCTCCCCGCAGTGTGCACACGAGTGCTGTAAATAAAGCTGAGGGCTGCCTGCCGGCCTAGTGGCCAGTACACTCATCCTCAGGACAGCCGGGGTGGGGGGGTACTGTCAGCCCACACGTGACACCAAGTGTCCCTGTGGGCAGAGAGTGGGGACGAGCCCAGGGACCAGCATCCCGGGACCCCACTCAAACAGCTGATTGGAAAACTGTCCAAGGCCACAGACAGACACACCGGACACACAGCTCTGTGCCATGGGCAGCCTGTACCTGGTGTCCACGTGACAGAATCCACATGTCGCTACTCTCACCTGGAGGTGGGTGCCCCGGTGCTGGTCTCAGGGTGCAGGACCTGTGTCCACTGTGGCGACATGGACAATGCCCTGCCTGCCACTGCGTCGCAGAGGGTGTCAGTTCTGAGCAAAGCCTGAGGGAGCTGCAGTCTGGTGCCACCACTGTGGTGTTGAGGGAGAGCCTGGGTTGACCAGAGACCCCCAGGGCTGGTGCCTGCGTCCTGACTGGAGGTGGACTCTCAGTGACCTACACTGACCCTACCAGCAGTGGACTTGGCCCAGGGGCTGCTCGTTCTCAGGAGGCTCAGACATGTTTTCTGGGCTCCTCTGTGAGGGGCCAGAGTCCATACCCAGTATCTGCTGCTGCCCCTGCCCCATGCGGGTGACCCTGTGCATCCGGAAGGCAGGCTGGACCCGTTCCAAGGGCAAGCTTCTCCCAAGGGGAGAACGGGGCGGGTTAGGGAGACTTCTCCGAGGAGGAAGCGGTGATGCCTGGTAGCAGGCTGAGTGTATTTTAATGCCACGCTTTACCAAAGCCCGTAATTTCACAACATTCAGGAGAAACCCTAACATAATAGGTGTCTACACAGCAAGAAAGCCCTGGGGTGGGGGGTGATGCCGAGACCCCACCTGCTAGCAGAAAGTAGAGGTGACATTGAGCCCTCCTCCCAGGGTCAGCCTCTGCACTGCCCACCAGTCTGCCCACCAGCCCAGTTCCAGGGCTAACCCTGCAGCCTCCTCCCTCCACTCCTGTGGGTCAGACGGGCAGGGACCATTGGCTGGACTCCAAGGTGGCTACTCTCTGGAAGGGGTCTCCTCAGGTGAGCTAGTCCCAGTCCTCATCTGCAGGAGGTGTAGGCAGAGGTGGCTGGAAGCTGGTCATTGGTCTGCAGGGTCGGGTCAGCTGGGTCCCCGGGTGCCAGGCATGAACTTGGAGCAGTGACTCTTCCCTTGTGAGAGTGGACAGTCTGCCAGGACAGTACCATTCGTTTGCTAGGGGATGCGTTCTCTCCTCTGCTGCCTTGCGCGGGGGAGACGATGACGACGACGTTATTGAGTCCATTGACAGAGTGCTGCCAGAGTCCGAGGTCGTAGACTGGCTGGCAAGGGCCAGAGAGTGAGCCCCCCCCCCCCCCAGCATGCATGGCCTCACACCCTCGGGGACATGGGCAGCTCTGGTCTTCTCCTTGGGCTTAGCTGGACCTCCTCATAGCCTCTCAGGCCGCCCACACACAACCGTGGGCCAAGCCCACATTCAGCCCTCACCCCAGCCAGGGCCCAGTGTAAGGAAGGAGTCGGGGAGGAACAAGTTCAACCCTCCTCCCTGACCCCCAGCCCTGGAACCTTCACAGGTGGGTTAGGGAAAACTTGGATTGTGTACAGAACCGCCCCCTCCACATGCAGTGGGTCTGCCGCTCCTGGGGGCAGGACGACCCCAGGCCAGGTCAGTGCAGAGACTGGACGCTCCGCTCAGCAGCCGAGACTCAAGGCTTTGCAGACTCTAGGTGACAGGGTTGAGGGCACTGTTGACGTAGCGCAGCCGGGCGGGTACGGCACAAGCGTGACGTGCACCCCACGGAAGGGGGTCCAGCACACCAGGAAGACCCCTGGTGGCACGTCAGCGTGAGTGGGTCCTACCGCAAGGCCCTCCACCCAGGGTCTACCCTCT
>NW_006408957.1:558148-561003 GCF_000296735.1 Chrysochloris asiatica
CCTGGGGAACGGACCCGGGTCGCCGCTGGGCCAGTGGCGGTGCAGTTTGGTGCGGCGCGTGTTCTCCCAGCGCCGAAGGCTCGGAAACGCGGCCGGGTAGAGCAGCAGCAGCAGCGGGCAGTGCAGGATGAAGGAAATATGGACGAGAAAACGGTGTCGTTGGGGTGTGTTGAAGCCGCACAGCGCCGACAGCAGCCACGTCACGCAGCTGAGAAGCGGCGATTGTAGCGTGGTGGGACTGTCAGGGGCACGAACCTGGGGTAAGGGAGGAGGGGATGCAGTTGGGGGTTGCTATGGCTTACCCACCTGTTCATGCTGATGGCGCAGAGGTTGAGGATGGAAGCGGTGCACAGCATCACGTCCATGGGCTTGAGCGCATCGCAGAGGCTGGAGCTCAGCCACCACACACCTCCCTGGACCTGGACGTCCATCAGCGGAGCAACAAGACAAGGGCCATTGACCATTCCCAACTATGGTCCCACCGGGCCTCAGCTCTCTAGGCAGCAGGCTTGCACCCTGGTGGTGCTGTAGGATAAGCGCTGGACTGCTAGACACCAGGTCAGCAGTTCAAACCTGGCTTCCATTTAGTGGGGCAAAGATGAGACTACCTCCACCCATGAGGGTGGGAGACCCCATAGCAGGTCCATGAGGACCCTGGGAGACCCCATACCGGGTCCATGAGGACCCCAGGAGACCCCATACAGGGCTCATATGGCTCAGCGTTAATTGGATGGCGGCCACTTTGGTTTGCTTTTGGTTTTGCAGGGACTGAGGGAAAGAGGAAGCAGAGCCCGGCTCAGTCAGGCCCCCAGGATGCAGTCCCAGCCCTGCACCCCGACCCCCAACTTAGCCTCCCCTTCCCAGGACACTTGGACCTCTGCTGACCCAGACTTGGGGTGTCCAAGGGCCACCTGGGCTTAGCTGAGGACATCCAGCCTGGAGCCTGTCCCGTCGCCCCAGTCTCCTCCTCTGAGCGATGCTAAGCGTCAGCCTGGCTGGGTAACTCACTCTCAGTTCTGGGACTTTGGACAAATTCCTTCACTTCTGTTTCCTGTCTGTAAAAGGAGGGTAAGAATAGTTCCCACGTCAGCTGTCCTGCTGATAATGAGTTAACAAATGTGAAGAGATCACGCATGGGGAGCCTGTGACCCCCACGGAAAAAGGAACAGACGGTCACTTCCTCTTGTAAATCCCCTCTCAGTGATTTGGGACGATTAGGAGCTTAAGTCATTACGGGGTGACATCTGTGTGTGGCCAGGAGAGGGAAGATCATGTATGTCCTTGTCCTCCTGGCCTTGGCCCAGCTCTAGCCTGGAATAGTGATGTCCATCTGAAAACTCCAGCTCCTCACCCCCACAAGCCAGAACAACACATTCCCAGGCTAGCCTTAAGCAACTTTTCTCCACCCAAACTCAGAGCAGCAAAGTGGACTCAGTACAGGCTAGGCCTGGTCTCGGGGTCCCTGAACCCCAGGGTTCTCAGCAGACGCTCAGACCCGCCCTACCCCGCCCCTCTCCTTGATTCTGGTGCCCCATCCAGATCACCCATCTGTCCCCTGCAGTGGCCACAAGTCTCCTATTCTGTGCTGAGTCCTTCCATGTGTGTGTCCCTCCCTGGCTGGGCCTCACTGGCTCTGTGCAGTGAGGTGTAGGTATTTGCCCACGTCAAGGCCCCTGGTGCTGCAGCTGCTGGCTCCTCTAGAAAGCTGGATCCAGCTGAGGACCAGGGTTCAGAGAGGGAGACGCTGGACTGACAAAGTGGCCTGTTCTTGGGGTCACTGGTGGGAAGGATTGAAGCTTTTCTTAGACAAGCAGAGGCTAAGATGGGAAGGAGAGAAGAGGGACGGACGGACCATGAGGTGGGGCTCCAGTGGCCCTTGCAGCTGCCCCAGTTCAAGATTCCTGAAAAGCCAAAGGGCTCCTCTCCCACCCCCAGCGAGCAGGTGGAGGCAGCGTGGCCCAGTGCCGGCTCACCTGGGAGTAGAAAAACAGCGGAAACACCAGGATGAAGTAGTTGGTGGGCGTCAGCAGGGAGCGCTCGGACAGAAGCCGATGCACAGAAGCGAGTTCCCCAGGAGCACCGCACCGATGAGGAGCACGTTCCCCTGCCAGAGCGGCTGCCGCCACCGCAGTCCCTGCGCCCGCCCTGTAACTCCACAGCAGCCTGGTCAAGTCCTCTGCGGTGCAGTTCCCCAAGGCACGCCCTCCCCATGCAACCCGGCAGGTGCTCAGCACCACGAACAGCGCCCGCCTGAGCCCACCCGCTTGAGCCCCCTGTTTGCTCCCCACATTTCCAACCCTTCCTCAGCTCAGCGGATTTTCAGCACACCCTGCAATTTACCCATCTTGGATTATTGGGTGGGGGAGACATTCAAGTGGACAGTGGGTCCAAGAGATGGAAGTGATTCGCCCTAGGCTGCACAGGGTGGTCTAACACACAGGAGGGGTGATGGACGGTTCAGACCCAGACATGCAAACCCTTTTAGCCATCTAAGTTGGGGCCAGTGGCTTCACTAAGGAGGTGAGGGAGTGTGGATCCCACTGGCTACCACTGTCAGAGGGGGTAACACACACACACACACAAATGAGACTGTTTGTAAAATGTGCAGTGTTTCAGCAGAAATTTGTTTTATAAAAATGTTCCTATAGTTAGTTATACCAACAAACACTTTTTGTAAGCTCAGCTTACATGTATGGCTATACCTTAAAAACAACTATAGCAAACAAACCCACACCGTTGAGTTCACTCAGACTTAAAGTGCAGACTGTGGAACAGACCATCAATTACTCATATGCAAATTCAAACTGAAGCTGAAGAAAATGAAAACAAGTCCACGAGAGCCAAAATATGACCTT
>NW_006408957.1:564028-565268 GCF_000296735.1 Chrysochloris asiatica
GGAGGGTCAGAGAAAAAGAGGAAGACCCCCAATGAGATGGATTGGCCAAGTGGCAGCATCGATGGACTCAAGCGTGGCAACAGTAGTGAGGTTGGCCCAGAATCGAGCAGTGTTTCGTTCTGCTGTGCATAAGGTCACTATGGGTCAGTACCGACTCGATGGTACCTAACAACAACAATGATTCATTCATTGCAAATACCTTTTTTCATGACCGTAAAAGAGGACTGTACACAAGGTCCTCACCAGATGGGAGACACAGGTATCAAATTGACTATATCTATGGAAAGAGATGGTGAAGAAGTTCAATAACGCCAAGGCCAGAGCAAGCCTTGGTAGGCGGTACAACAGACCCTCAATTGCTCATAAGCAAGTTCAGGCTGAAGCTAAGGGAAATTGACACAGATGCATGAGAGTCCAAACATACCCTTAAATATAGCTCAGCTGAATTTAGAAACCATATCAATCAGAAGAGCTATGGGATGGCATCAAGAACATCATACATGAAGAAAGCAAAAGGTCATTAAAAAGAATGAAAAGACCAAATGGATATAAGAAAAGACTCTGAAACTTCCTCTTAAGCATAGAGATGCTTAAGCAAATGGAAGAAATGAGGAAGTAAAACAGCAGAACAGAACTGTTTCAAAGGGCAGCTCGAACAGACTGTCAAATATTACAATGAAATGTACATGGAAGGAAGGAGGAAGTAAAAGAGCTGAACAGAAAAATTTCAAAGGCAACTGACGAAGACAAAGTCCAGTATTATAATGAAATGTTCAAAGACCTGGAGTTAGAAAATTCAAAAAGAAGAACAAGTCTAAGGTTGCAATATTGATGGATTCTTATGGGCACATATCGATTGACATGGGATGCAAACAAAAAATAAACAAATAAAAGATGGAAGGCATCCACAGAGTCACTGCACCAAAAAGAACTGGTCAATCCTCATCCATTTCAAGAGGTAGCAGCATGTGATTAAAAACCGATGATACCTAAGAAGTCCAAGAGGCACTGAAGACACTGATGAAAAACAAGCCTCCAGAAATTGGTGGAACAAAAGCTGATGTAGTGCTGGAGACCCTCATTCGTCTATGCCAAGACATTTGGAAGACAGCTACCTGACCAACGCATTGGAAGAGATCCATATGTCTACCCATTCATTCTCAAGAAAGATGACTAATGGAATGCAGAAATCATCTAACAATATCATTAATGTCACAGGCAAACAAAATTTTTCTGAAGA
>NW_006408957.1:565828-566777 GCF_000296735.1 Chrysochloris asiatica
ACCTGCAATATGCAGATGGCACAACTTTACTAGCTGGAAGCAAAGGACTTAAAATACTTCCTGATGAAGATCAAAGACCACAGCCTTCAGTACAAACTGCACCTCAATGTAAAGAAAACAGAAATCCTCCTAACTGGACCAAAAAATAACATCATGGTAAATGGAGAAAAGATTGAAGTTGTCAAAGACTTCATATGGCTTGGATCCACCATCAACACTCATGCAAGCAGCAGCCAAGAAATCAAACAACATACTGCATTGGGTATATCTGCTGCACAAAATCCCTTTAAAGTGTTCAAGAGCAAAGATCAGTTTGGGAACTGAGGTTGCCTGACCCAAGTCATGGTATTTTCAGAAGCCTCATACATATGTGAAAGCTGGACAATGAATAAAGAATAGAAGAATGGATGCATTTCAATTGTGATGTTGGAGAAAAATATTGAAGGTACGTTGGACTACCACAAGAACCAACAGGCCGTGTTGGAAGAACAGTGCTCCTAAGAAGTCGGGAGGGTGAGACTTCGTCTCTCATATTTTGGACATATTATCAGGAGGGACCAGTCCCTGGGGAAGGACATCGTGCTAGGTAAAGTGGAGGGTCAGGGGAAAGGAGGGAGAACCCCAGTGTATGGATTGACACAGTGGCAGGGACAATGCGCTGAAATGCAGCCAAGATGGCGAGGCTTGGGCATTCCTTCCTTCTGTTTGTACACAGGGTGACGAGTCAGAACACGCTCTACGGCACCCAACAACAACACTGTCTGTTAACCTGTATCAATCACTTCTCTGAGAATGAATTACTAATAAAAGGAAAAGGAGAAAATTTACAAGGGATTTGCTCAGTTACCAATAATGTAACTATAATGCTATAATTCAATACAGAAAGATTTTACACTAGTCTGTTGTCAGTAATCATATAAGGAGCTCTGGTAGCGTAGTGGTTAAGAAT
>NW_006408957.1:568182-571013 GCF_000296735.1 Chrysochloris asiatica
TTACAGCCTCGGAAACCCTGTACAGGGTCACTATGAGTCGGAACCGACTCCACGGCACACAACAACCAACCACCAGTTATATAATGTAAAAATACTGCTGCTGCGTGTTGCGTCGGTTCTGACTCATTGTAAATATTAGATTTAAGCAATTTACAGCCATATTGGTCACGCATGATTCTATAATTAAAATTGATCATATGTATTAATGTGGATTCGGTATGGTCAGGTACAAGAGGCGGTCCACCAGAGAGGTATATGACACCAAGAATTCCTGTATTGGGAGACACTAAGAAGTCTGGGTCCCTTCTGGCCTGGGCTACTTTTGACATGCCTGTCCACGCAGTGTCCGGAGACTTCCCTGACCCAAGTGACCCGTGTGCCTGCGACCCCTGAATGGCCTAAGAACTGCCCACCTTCTCCTTGGACCCTGCCTTGGTGGTCCCACTCAGGACCTCCAGCTCAGCTCATGTGGTCCAGGTGCCCCAGCTCCCCACTTCATCCAGCAAACACCCCACCCGACCTGAAGCTATATCTTCTCATCAGTTCCCACGACCGCTAACCCTCAGCGACTCTTCTGTGACTGCCAATGGCCGCCCCCCACCCCACCCCCCACCCCCAACTCTGAGGCCAGCATAGCCTGTCCCCTTCCAGGAACCCCATCGAGCTTTGTATCCACTCTAACCCCGCTCCCTCACGCCTGCCTGGCCTGAGTCAGTTCTGACTCATAGCGATCCTGTAAACAGTGTTTCCACAGCTAAATCTTTACAGGAGCAGAAAGCCTCATCTTTCTCCCTCGGAACAGCTGGTAGTTTCGAACTGGTGACCTTGATTTAACAGCCCTTCTAGAGCTCCTTGAAGACATTTTAAAACAAAGATTTTGACTATTGTTGTTAAGTGCCATCGAGTTGGTTCTGACCCATAGCGACCCTGTATAGGGTTCTCAAGGAGCGGCTGGTGAACTTGAACCGCTGACCTTGAGGTTCAAACCAACTTTGCAGTCAAACTCACTGCCCCACCCCAGAGCTGCAGAGTTTCATTGTGGGATGATAAAATCGGAGGGTTGCACAGCCTCACCTTTTCCCTAAGTCTGCGTCTAAAGGGGCCTCCTAGTGGGCTGTCTGGCCACATCCCACTGTGGGACTTGCGTTTTCCTTTTCCCCAGCAGCCCCACCCTGGAAGGCCTGCTGGTGTAGTGGGTTACACGCTGGTTGGTAACCACAGGCTCACACTCTGCAGGAGAAAGATGGACTTTCTAGCCCCTGGGAAACCCTGTACTTAGCAACAACACCAAGAGCACACAAGAGAGCCAGGCATCTCAGCATGGCCTGGGGCAGCTGGTTGTCAGAAATCCAGGATGCTGGTTTTGAAGATATGAGAAGATTCACAAGTCAGTACGGAACGCTGATGTGGCGCTATAGATAGGCACTGGACCTCCAGGGCAGTTGGAATCACAAGGACAGTGGCTCAAACTCACCAGCAGCTCCTTGGAAACCGTACACAGGGTCGCTATGGGTCAGAACCAACTCCACAGAACTTCACAACAACAATGTACAGCTGGCATCTCTCTCAGCCCCACAGCACCTGTGTACAGAACCAAAGTCTCATTTCAAATTTGCAACCCCTGACAGGGATGAAGTACCCAGTAAGCAGGGTAAGCACGGGTTTACTTGTGCTTACTTATTAATCTGTCGTAAACAGTTTTACACATGACATTGTTCACTACAGATTAGTAAGGAAGCACAATTAAGCCCGTGCTTACCTGGACAGGTGCTCCCCGGGCAGTGTGAATGTTGAAGAGAAAAGTACCAAAATGACGCTTGTATTGTGGTTGTATGTCCTCGGTTTCGACTCATGGTGACCCTGTGTAGGGTTTCTAAGAGCAACAACATCTCATGAGGTCTATAGAGAAAATCTTTGGGACTCAAAGAGTTTTGAGACAAGACATTAAAAGTTCAATCCATTAAAGAAAAAAAGGGGTGGTGGGAAGTGTACAAACTGAGCTTCCTCAAAATGTAAAGGTTTTGCTTTGTGGAATCCAGTTAGAAAGACAAAAATAAAAACTACAGATGGGGAGAAAAGAAACCCTTAGTGCATGTTAGGAAGGGGAAAGCTTTAGTAGATAAGCTTTCTTCCCTCCACAAACCTCAAACGACATGTGATGCGTAAGGAGGAAGCGTTCCTTTTACAGGAAGGGAGCCCAGGGCAGGGGAAGCCTGGTGCTCTTGGCTTGGGTGCCAAGTGCTGAATCTAGTCCAGTCTCTGCTCTGCTTGGAGCCCCATCTTGGACCTCAGAGTCTGTCACCACTAAGGGAAAAGGCAAGTATGACCAGGAAGGGACACAGATCAAGAATTCATAAAAGTGGTGGCAAATCCACAGCAAAAAGACGATCAAATTTTAACAAAAGCATTTTACAAACAGGATACCCAAATAGTTTCAGCCATCAAGGAAATGAAAATAAAACCACAACGCTGTGCCCAACACACCAAGATGGGGGGGTCAGGGGAGGGAAGATGAGGGAAGTGTTATCAGATGTGTGATTTTCTAACATTTCCCACTTCAAAGTGAAAGTTTTAAATTTTGAGGAAGGACAATTTGTAAGTTTCTTTTTGCTTTAATGGTTTGAATTTTTGGTGTCTTATCTCAGAACTCTTTGAGTTCCAAAGATTTTATCTTTTCTTCCAAAAGTTTTATATCTCTGAATCTATTATCATCTAGTTTGATTAAATTTTTAATAAAATATGAAGTATGGGTTGAGACTTTTTTTTTTAATGGCAATAAGTGAAGGAATTAGGGCTAGGATTAGGACCATGACTAGGGTTAGGGTTAGGGT
>NW_006408957.1:571334-587427 GCF_000296735.1 Chrysochloris asiatica
GGGTTGGGGTTAGAATTAGGGTTGGGGTAGGATCAGGGTTGAGCTAGGGCTAAGAGTAAGCCTTCGTGTAGTTTTAGAGTTACAGTTAGGGTTTTATTCATTTATTAAATAGATTTGGTCTCCTCTTCATTAGGGTTAGGGTTAGGGTTAGGGTTAGGGTTAGGGTTAGGGTTAGGGTTAGGGTTAGGGTTAGGGTTAGGGTTAGGGTTTTTATTCATTTATTAAATAGATTTGGTCTCCTCTTCATTAGAAGCCCTGTAACTACATTATTCCTTCTCTTTACTTTGTGGCACTTGTATTGTTGTTGGAAACTAATATCTCTGGCTCCCTATTTTCAATCTTGTAGGTTAGTTTTCAGCGACACTGAATGAAGGCTAAAGCACTGAACCACAAGGTCGGAACAAATATTTGTATTCCATCGGTTTCCATTGGCTTGTTCTTGCCAATGGCTTCAGGGCCCCTTGGACTTCATCTTTCAGCACCATTGGCTCGGGATCATATGACGTCTCTTGAAATGGTTGGACATCGTCCGTTTATTTTAGGCACAGTAACTGGGTGTTTCTCTTTTCTTTTGATCCTTTCTGCCTCATTCAATATTTTGGCCAGTGTTGTTAAATGTTGTCCAGTTGCTTTTGACTCGTAGTGACCCTGTACAGGGTTTCTGAGGAGCGGCTGGTGGGTTTGAACTGCCTACCTTGCAGTCTAGTACTTACCCTACAGCGCCGCACCAGGACTCCAGTAATTATCAATACATCTTGATTGCATGTTTGATCAATTTCACACTGAAGAAGTCAGTAGAATTTTTCAATTTCATAATCATTCTTTCAGTGGTTGGTATATAAATTTGATTAATAGTGGTCTTGCGACAAGCTATGGTATTCCAGAACACTTGATTGTGTTCATGAGGAATCTGTACATACACCCATGGGGGTTTTGTTTTATAATTTTACTTTGATTGCTGTTGTTGATATAAACACAGAAGACCATCCACCAATGAGTGATTTCTATGAGTATATTTCACTGACACTGATCACAATATTGAAATTGTGCCCCTCCCACATTAACGCAAACCCACTGCCCCTAAGTTTACTGTGTAACCTTTGGAGTTTCTATTGTAAATTTGATCCCTTATAAATAGATTGCAGAGCACAATGCTCAAGGCAGATATTCTTAATGCTAAACTATTGTCAATATTTTTAGTTTAAGGTTTAAAGATTAATTCAGAGCAATAGTTTCAAGATTCATTCTGCTTCCATGGCTCCAGAAATTCTAGATTCTGTGATAATTTAAAATTCTATTCTGCATTTTCTCCCTTTTGATCAGAATTCTTTTTATTTTATAACTCTAGATTTTTGTACATTTTATTATAATCCATTCCTTTGTCTTTTCCAGCTGCCTTAGCTTCTCGCCTCCAAAAGGCAGTTTCTGTCTCTTCTGATGTCCACTGTGGTCTTTTCTTTGCTTCTTGTCTTTTCAATGACCTTTGGTTTTCTTCATATATCATGCTGTTGATGTCATCTCACAACCACCTTACTCTTCAAACATTAGTGTCTGATGCATAAAATCTGTTCTTGAGATGATCTCTAAAGCCAAGTGGGTCTCGAGGTCATATTTCTTTCTTGTGGACTTGTTTTGATGTTCTCGAGCTTCAATCTGAACATGCATATGCTCAATCAGAACATGCATATGATCAATCAGAACATGCATATGATCAATCAGAACATGCATATGCTCAATCAGAACATGCATATGATCAATCAGAATATGCATATGATCAATCAGAACATGCATATGCTCAATCTGAACATGCATATGATCAATCTGAACATGCATATGATCAATCTGAACATGCATATGATCAATCTGAACATGCATATGAGCTTAAGAGTAAACTGCAGAGTATGGAATGGGAACATCCTCAATCACTGACCAAAAAAAAAACTGGGAAATTGATGTTTACAGTTTGCTGGGATTCTCAGGGGCCAGCACTGGAACACTAGCAGGAAGAAGGTTCAACAATCAACAGTGTTCGTTACAGTGAGATGCTCACTCAAGAGCTGAAGCCTAAACTTCGGATTAAATACAGAGGATTGCTCTCTAAGGGTGTTGTGATCTTGCATGACAGTGCACACCTCTGCCCACACTGTAGACATTCTGCAAAAACCTTTGCTTTGAGGTGTTAAAGCATTCTCCCTATAGTCCTGATTTTGCTCCATCGGCCTTCCACCTGTTTGGTCCCCTGAAAGCAGCCCTTTGAGAACAAAGATTCACCTCTGATGAAGAAGAGAAGACAGCAGTGCATTTGTGGCTCACAGCTCAATCTAAAACACTTTTTAATAAGGGAATACGACAACTTGTTGACAGATTGACAAAGTGTATTGAAAAGTAAGGAGATTATGTTGAAAAATGAGTATTCATCTTCTCTAAAAGTTGATTAAAAGAAGCTCTATAGCCAGAGTGTGGATAATTTTTTACCTCACATAAGGTGGGGGGGGGGGGCGTGCAGATGGGATAACTTCGTAGGAATAGACCAGCTCTGTCTTTGGATTGCAGTGATGGTTGCATGAATTTATACATGGAACTCCAGGCATACATTGTGAATCTGCACATATGTAGTATGATGTGGAACTCTAGACATACATTGTGAATCTGCACGGGTGTAGTATGATGTAAATTCTAGACATACATTGTACGGTCATTAATATCCGGGTTGTGATGCTTTGTTCTGTATGGTGTGACCACTGTAGGGGTCTAGGTGATGGGTATTCCTCTGTACTGTTTTTGCAATTAATTATAACTCTGTAATTATTTTTAAATTAAAAGTTTTTGTCTTTTTTAAAATATTTTCGCTCAAGACTAAAACAGATACCTCATCAAAGATGACATGTTGTTAAGTGCCATCAAGTCAGTTACGACACACAGCAACTCTGTACAGGGTTTCTGAGGCTGGGAATCTTTGGGGAGCAGGAAGCCTCATGGTTCTCCCAGAAAGCATGTAAGCACATGAAAACATGCTTCACATCTGTAGTCACTCGAACCCCAAACCCATTGCCATCGAGTCAGTTCAGACTCTTAGCCTCATAGCAAACTTGTAAAGGGTTTCCGAGGCGGTAAGTCTTGATCAGAGCATAAAGTCTCATTTTTCTCCTTGTGGGTGGCTGGTGGGTTTGAACTGCCTAACTTGTAGTAGTAGTCCAATGTTTATTCCACAGAGCCACCATGGCTCCTCTCTGTAATCACAAGGTCAGGCCAATTCACAATGAGATTTCACTACACATCTACTAGAATTGCAGCAATTAAAAATGTTGTCTTACTGAATGTCCACCTTCAGGTGAGCCTGTGGGGAAGCTGGACCTCTCTTACGTCACTGGTGGGAATATAAAAGGGTACAACTACTTTGGAAAAGTTGGCTGTTTCTAATAAGCTTACCATTTTGTTGTTGTTCGGTGCCATCGAGTCAGTTCCAACCTTATAACAACCTAACGAAACCCTGTCTGGTCCTGGGCCCCCCATTGAGCCCACTACTGCCGCCACTGTACCCTCCATCTCGGTGGGGGTCTTGCTCTGTTTCATTGACCCTCCATCTTAACAGCATGGTGCCCTTTGCTGGCAATGCCACTCCTGGGTACTTATTCAGCAGCTGAAGAGACTATGTTGGTACCAACATCTGTACAAGAATCTCCACGCCAGCTCTAGTCATAATCAGCAAGATCTGGTCACAACTCAGGCACCCTCCGACTGGTAAGTGGCGCTAACTGTTGACAGACAGGGAAACACAGACCAACCTCAGAGGCATTTTGCTGAGTGGGGGCAACCAGTCTCCAAAGGTCCCACAAAGTGTGTGTGTGTGTGTGTGTGTGTGTGTGTGGCCACAGCCTAAGATGATGCTCCAAAATCTAAATGTGGGCAGGGCCTGTGAAGGACCAGAAGGCACTGCTGTGATAACATCACATCTGTGTGAAAGGTGACTACAGCTGTCACAAAAAATATGTATGGAAAAAAACCCCCACAACAATACGTATGGAAATTGTACCCTGTGGACGTGACCTCATTTAGGAATAGCGTTTTCTTCAAGGTGTCGATGAGGCCATTGGGTATGCTGTGTCTAAAACCTACTCACTTTTGACGTAGAAAAAGACTAGATTTGGCACACAGAAGCAAACACAAACAGGAGAAAGACGGATGCCGTGTGGAACTCTCCAAGGAATGCTGAAAAGTAAACAAGAGAAGACAAGACAAGAATTTTCTTCCAGAGTAGACAGAGGGACCCTTCCCTGGAGCCTTGAATTCCAGCCTCCTAAGCCCTGGTGCTGTAGGAGAAGCGTTAGGCTGCTAACCACCAGGTGGGTACTTCAAACCCACCAAACACTCCTCAGAAACAGAGTCGCTATGAGCTGGGACTGACCCGACATCACTGAACAACAACAACAAACTCTCAGAAAATACACTTCTGTTCATGAAAACATTTACTTGGGCTGTTTCTGTTATAACAGTAACTAAGATCATCTCTAATCAAATTTTCTTTAATTAGTCAGAAGAAGTTTCTCCAGGGTAAGCCCCTTAAAACAGGGCTTAGGCATACCTTGAGATCAGACTCTCTCCACTGCTGACGCGAAGAAGAAGAAGCATCTAGAACCTACAGTGGCAAGGAAATGGCTCTGACGACTATCCTATGAGCTTGGATGAGGACTCAGAGACTCAAAGAGACCCCAGACCTAGTTGATCTCTTGATTCGGCCTATGAGGCCCTGATTAAAGGGCCCAGATAAACTATGGCTGCACTTCTGACCCATGGGAACTTTGAGATCAAAGATGTGATCATTTGTTACACAGAGATAGTTGTATAGTGAGGGTCCATCTACAAGACACTCTCAGAAAGACTAACGTGAGGGCTGGAGACAGACCATCGGGTGCCACGTTTTGAGTCTCGGTGGGTAGCAGGAGGGAGGTTTGAGGTGGTGACTTGTTCTCTTGTTCTGTGTCCTGACTGATTTACAAGATTCTACGGGGTCCTACATGTTCTATAGCTCTCTTGGTCTATGTGTTGAGGTAAGAAGAGTGATGTAAACTGAAGATGCTTGGAATCAATTAGTTTAATGGATTAATTGGAACGTGTAAATCTCCAAGACCCTGAGACCAGAAGAACTAGATGGTGCCCACTAACACTATCAACTGCTCTGAAAGGTATCACATGAAAAGACCCTGGAAAGAGTAGGAGAAAATGTGGAACAAAACGCAAATGGTTTTAAAAAGATCAGGCGTACTGGTCCGAAAGAGGCTGAAGGAAAGGCGCCTGAATGTGTGGCCATTTCACACTCATGGCTGGATTTTCAGTCAAGCAGCCACGGAACACTTAACCGTTCAGGATCAAACGGGCAGCTTTTACTAAGACCAAATTCAGAAGGCAAGAGAGTGGAATAGAAAGAGGACCGCAGGAAGGAAGTGAGCCCAGCGATGTTCCATGAAGGGGACTGTCATTATTGAAGTGAAACCAAGTGTATGATTTGTAGACTATAAAACGGATGCTCTGCTCCGTAAACCTTTACTCAATTCGCAATAGAAAGAAAGAAAAAAATCCTACGCCGTAAAATACACCCCTCCAAAAGTCCATTTTAATGCATGCTAACTGGAAGGGAAAAAAAAAAAGAAGGTAATATATTTCTTATCACAATCTGCCTGGTTACTTAAGATTTGAAGTGCTGCCAAAGCAGATACAATTGGCATTTGGAATGTCTCCTTTGAAGGCAAAGGTAATTAATTATTCCACCAATAATTAATGAGAGTTTTGGGGATTCTAAGGATACAGGCCCTGGCCCTGGACTGCAACGTCGACTTGAACCTCAGCGTCTCAACAGCCGCTCCTTGGAAACCCTACACAGGGTCGGAACCCACTCGTCAGCATTTAGCCACAGAAACCTAAGAGCCTTTAGTTTTATTATGTCCGAGTTCCCCGGATTTGTAAATTGTATTGAAGAACTTTCTGAGAACAAGCCGTTGAGGTCTAATTTACAGGCTGATTAAATGACTCAGCGCCCAGCCCCCCAGCCCCCACCCCTGTAGCCACTACCTGCAAGAGATTCAAGTTTCTCCCACTTGGGCAATAAAGTGACAAGCCAGAGAGTGGTCTTAATCCTAGATCCGCTGGGCCTCGGGCCTGCCGTCGAGCATCTCTCCCCCTGCGCTCAATCCCCAGTCCCTGGCCTGCGTTGGGCAGCGAATTCTCTGGGTCCCTGCCTTCCCATCCCTTCCTCCGGTAGCGCCCATCCTCCAGCTGGAGCCCCTGGGCGCCTTCAGCTGCCCACCTCTCCCCTCTGGGTCCACCAGGAGCCCCGGGCTCTGCTCGCACCTTCTTAGCTTGGGTCGTGGCACCGAGACTTGGTGGGTGCGGTTCTAGCAGCCGGGTATCCCTCCTCCTCTCCCGACCCCACGGGTGGAGGCGCCCCTTGCCCGCCGCCAGTCCGGGCCGAGGGGCGCCGATGTGGCGGCGGAGGGGACAGGCAGCCGCCAGGTGACAGCTGGGGGGGTGGCCTTGACCTTCTAACGTAATCAATGGGGCCCCCGGCAGCCTGGAGCCTAGGCGGAAGCTTCTGTGGGCCACCCCAGCTCGCGCCCGGTCCTTGGGCCTATAAAGGGGCCGCGCGGGGCTCCGAACGCGGTTGTGAGCGGTCAGCACCTCCCGAGCGCCCACCATGGCCTTTCCCGCGCTCGCCGCGCTCCTGCTCCTACTGCAGCTGTTCCGAGGCCCCGCAGCGCGCCCCGCGCCCCCCAGGTGAGTCCGTGCCCCTCCCAGGCGGAGCTGTCCGGTCCCTGGGGACCTCCTAGTGGCCCTGACTGGCTCTGCGTCCCCCAGGGCCACGAGACACTCGGACGGGACATTCACGAGCGAGTTGAGCCGTCTTCGAGACAGCGCGCGGCTGCAGCGACTGCTCCAGGGGCTGGTGGGAAAACGCAGGTGAGGGCGGAGGGGACGGGGCACCCCAGAATCGGGGTGGTGGCACCCAGATCTAGGAAGGCGGAGGGACACCCACAACATCAGTGTCCTAGTCCCCTAACTCAAGGGTTAATTCTGGTTGGGGGGTGTCAGTGAGCAGGATCCGGAGAACAGTACAGCCAGTGGCCAGAGGATCGAGGGGGACCGGCTCTGCCTGCTGTGGTCCGACGCACCCTCCCTGCAGACCTGGTGAGCGCTGCCCTGGCCCCAGCCCTCAGCTCCAGGACCCTCCTTCCTCCTTCCCTCCTTCCTCAGCAGCCCCAAGCTGGCAATGTATTTGTCAGTGAGGGGGTATGAAGCTGGGGGTCTCCAGTCACGTACTCACTGGCTCCTCTCTTTAGGGTTCCGCTGAGGACCCCCCTGAATCCGACCAGGTCTGGCCGTCAGGGTCTTGGAGTTGGACACCTTGGCAGCTAACGGTCCCGTTCGTCCTAAATGAATACTTAGAAGGAGGCACATGTCCACAGTCCTGGACCTGTGGGGGTGGGATGGAACGGGTAGGCGGGCTGGGGAGGGGTTGGACTTGGCGTCAATAAAAGGAATTCAGGTGGTGGTCCGTGAGTCCACTGTGTGCGCCATCTTGAACCACTGAGGCTGTGGGATGGAAGGCAGGTTCCCAGGTGGGCCCTTGTAAACCTCATCTAGAGAAGTCTACCTTGTTCCTCCTCCTTCTGTGTCCACTTCAGTGCCACCTTCTGTCCATCATGCCAGCTCCCAGGGGCCCTCCCACTGCACTGGGTCCACCCACTCAGCTAACATTCCCCCCCGGGGCATGTGGTCAGTGTATGCAGCCCAAGGGCAGGAATTGGGGAACAGCCACAGACCCTGGAGGACCCGAGCCAGGCTCCAGAGAAGACTTGAGGAATATCTGGGCCCTAACGTGACTGGACTGTGTGGTCTTGCAGTTGGGCCACACAGAGTCTGCCTCAGATAACAGTGTGGGCACCAGATAGGTGCAGGCTGAGGGTGGGGGGTGGAAGGGGTGTTTGTGGCTGCAGAGATGAGGTATAAGGTCCCATGTTCTCATTACAACAGCCCCTCTTCTCTCTAGACCCGCCAGCCTTGGGCTGGATGGTTGGGGGTCAAGGGAGGCCAAGGAGAGATAGATGTGGGGCAGGAGGGGTGCGGTGACAGTGACCCCCACAGTGGGGACAGGGGAGTCTGGGCTGGGACCTCATTGTGATCCCTCTGTCTTCGTCTTCTAGTGCTGCTTGTAACAAACACATGTGGGGGATGTTCATGAACAGAATTTGCTTTCTCACGGTTCAGGGGCTAGAATATAGCATTCAGGTGCTGTTATCTTGAGGGGGGAGCTCTCTTTCTGTTGGCTTTGGGCTCTTCTGAGCTTCCGCTCCTGGGAAATCGATTGCTTGTCATGTGACTTGGCGTCATGGCATGTTCGCTTGCTTGTTTCGTCTCTTGTGGCACTGTAGGATCAGCACTGGACTGTGACCCACAAGGTCGGCAGTTCAAATCTACTAGCTTCTCCTTGGAAACCTGATACAGGGTTGTTACTAGTTGGAACTGCCTCAAAAGCACTTAACAATGTCTCAAAAGAGATTGACTTAAGATACTGTCTACACTAATCCTGTCTCCTTAACAGAGCTGAGACAACCCACTGAGGATAGAAGTTACAAAGCACATTTGGGTGGGAGAAGGTCACAGTTCAATCGATAACTCTGCCCCAGTTGCCACTGTTAACATTTCCATCTCCACTGGACCCTGGCCAGCCCCACTTGGGAGGACATTGACTTGTGCGCAGGGCAGGCAGGGGCGTGCCAGGGACATGCAAAAGAGTTGTGTTTCTTTCCACCTGCCGGAAGGAGGCTTGTCTTGAGAACTTTGCCCCGAGGAGCTTAGAGGAAATGAGGAAGACATGAGCAGGGAATGTGGCCTGGAGTGAAACGTGAAATGGAAGAAGGTGGAAGGGGAACTGACCAACTTAGAGATCAGCGTCTGCACCTGCCCAGCAAACCACCCACCTGGTCCTCAAGTCTGTCCCATCTCCTCCCCAGGAGCCCCCTGTCCTGACCCTGCTCCACCCTTGTCCAGCACCCCTCCTATCCCCCGTGGGAAGACATTCGGAGCCCCAGTTAGGGACAATGCCCCCTGGTGTCTTTCTTCTGGTGATGAGCCGGCTGGCTGGCAGGAACCCCTTGGTGGAGGCCTGTCGTAAAGAATCATAAAGTGAGGCGGTGCCTGGCAGGGGCGAAGTTCACAAGGCAGGAACTGCACCCTGCCGGCTGGCTGTTCTTAGGGTCCCCACGGCCTGAGTCTGGGAGGAGGCTGCGGCCGCCAGGATGGGAGTGGGGGTCCTGCTGCGGCCACCCCCGCTGCTGCTGCTGTTGCTCTTGGGACTGCAGGGTCAAGTTCTAGAGGTCCAGGCCCAAGGTAGGTGGGCAGGGCCAGCAGAGGTGGCAGGCTAGGAGTTACAAAGGCGCAGGGGCAGAAAGAGGGCAGGGGCTGGGGGAATAGAGGTTGGGTGCTGGGGGTCACCGCTGGGAGCTCACTCACATACCCACCCATTCACTACCCAGCCTGCTCTGTGGACAACGGCATCGTTAACATTAAGGAGAATACAACTTACACTGAACCACTGGTGAACATCACTGTCCCCGATGGCCAGCAAGTGACTATCGCGTCCTCGACCCCGGATTCTGCCTTTGAGATCCGAAACAACCAGCTATTTCTTAAAATAATTCCTGACTACGAGGTGCAGACCTGGGAGGTGGCATTCCATGGGTGGGGGCAGTGGAGGGGCTGACCCTCTGTAACCTGTGTTGGCACCACCCCCTCCTCAGGGAATACTGTCCAGGGGTGGGTGGGGGTCCTACAGGCGTGGGAACCACTTGGGGTAGAAGCTCCCTGGGTCCTAGATGCCCTGTGGTTGGGCTTTGTCTCCCCACTTGTGAGATGGGCACCATGGCTTTGGGCACCTGTGTCCACAGGTGGGGTCCTTGATGCAGGTGCTCCTGGACTGTAGGCGGGGGGACACAGTGGTGAGTATCTCCCTCCCTGTCCCTCTCCCAGGTGACCTTACCCAGTGACATGTTTTCAATGCCATTCTGTGCTGGCCCCGGGACTCCAGGCTCTGTTCCAGTCTGGTCATCACTGACATGACCCCTCAGGAACCGCATATACCCACCAGGGCCGCATTGGCACCTTCCACCCACCCTCAAATGCCCAGCAGTCCTAGGTTTCCTTCACTTCCCCTCTCTGCTTCCACCCCACCAACATAATTGTCATCATCCCTCAGTCCCTGTCACCACCGAACACCCCACACCACCCGAGTTTGTGACCTCTTACCGCCCCACACACCCTAGACTTCTGACCCTGCTTTAATCTTTGTAATCTTTGATGAAGGAAAATCACACACACACAAAATGGAAAACACAGTTCCCTGAGCCTGCACCCTCAGTGAGCCCCTCCTCAGAGCCCTGCTGTTTCCTGGGAGCCCACTCACCCCCTTCCAGACCACAAACATTTCACTGTATTGCTACAACAGAATCCTGAAACCACAAGCACATCTCAGGACAGCCCACCTGTGCTGCCCTGAAAGACCCCTTTACACGGGTTTCTGACTGGATGGGGTCTAAACAAGGACCCTCTACCACCACTGGCTGGCTGGGCTCTCTTGGAATTCACAGGTTCCCTTTCTTAGCTTTGAAATGTCTTTTTGAAGCAACTCAGTTGTTGCCTCATTTTTATTCTTCTCCCAGCTCTGACACCTTCTACTGAACTTTCCCGAACTACCTTCGAATCCCAGCACAAACACTAGAATGGAGGCAGGGAGGGGGGCGGGGGGCCTGGGGCTCTTTGACTGGTATCCCTGCCCCCCAGCCAACAGTTGTTGAGTGGATGGATGGGTAGAGAGAGGGAAGGAGGGATGAGCAGGGGCCCTTGAGCACACTTCCATGTCTGGGGTGGGCATCCATGGGGAAATTCCCGAGTCCCCTCCTTGCCGTCCCCAGGTGACCCAGTTGAGGGTGTTCGTGACGGTGGACGACATCAATGACAACCCGCCTAACTTTGGCTTCAATATCAAAGATGTCAATGTGAGCGAGGTGAGTTTGCACCAGGGTTGGATGCCGAGTGCACTGAGTATGAGAGGGGTTTGAGTCCTGGTGGGGGCTGGGGCGTGACCACGGGGTTTGAATCATGAGGGCATGAATGTGGCAGGAATAAACCTTCTCCGTTGTCCCCAGGACACCAAGGTGAACTCCATTGTGATTCCAGAGACAGAACTGAAGGCTGAGGACCTTGACAAAATTGACACCTTGTTCTACACCCTCCAGGAAGTCACCCCAGTCCGTGCCCCCTAATCCCTGCCCAACACTGGCCCTGACGTCTGTGGCCCAGCCTCTCTGCCTCCCTCCAGGGTCTGACTGTGCTTCCTGTCCCTAGGGTACCACCGGTTTCTTTTCCCTGGTGGGCATAAACAACCCTGCCCTGAGACTGGACAAGCAGCTAGAATTCGACAAGTGTCAAAAGATGACCTTCCATCTGGTTGTGCGGGTGAGCAGGTCACCCTCCAACCCCAAGCCCCAGACACTCAGCCGCCCATTGGACATGCCTCCCAGCGGTCCCAGACCCCAGCCCTGACGTGATTTGGGGTTTACAGGACACGCAGGCAGAGAATGTGGAGCCCAGTTACACAGCTACAGCCACACTGATCATCAATGTCCTGCCAGCTGACCTGCGTCCCCCCTGGTTCCTACCCTGCTCCTACTCAGACAATTATGTCTGCGTCCAAGCTCAGTACCAGGGAGCTGTCCCGACAGGACACAGACTGGTAATGGGGACACGGTCGGCCGGGGTAGCCTAAACGACAGGTTGTAACTGTCTAACCAACGTTGACTTGGCTCCGTGGACTGCGGGCAGCAATCGGGAATCCCAGTTGGGACAAGGTGGCTGTCCCTGGCTGAGGCATTGGGGGAATTGGGGGGACCATGTTGGTTTCCTTAAGGGGCAACTCAGCCCCTCACCCCTGTGCAGATGACCCCTGTATTGAGGCCCCTGTAAGGGGCAAGTGGGGAGCCTGGGAGAGGTGGAAGGAAGGCCTCAGCATAGAAGTGTGTGTGCATTAGTGCAGACTGGTGTTGGAGCCCTCCTCCGGAGGGACCAGAAAGGGTCTACCGGTCAGCGTGCCAGGACACTGCCCCCGTCCCGTTTCAGAGTGCCTGGAGGGGCAGGAGAGGGCCGTGCTGGGTCACTGGCACCAGCCCATGCTGTCCCCTTCCCACCCTCCCTACAGCCAAGTCCCCTCATCCTGCATCCGGGACCTATCTATGCTGTGGACGGGGACCGCGCCATCAACCAGCCTATTATATACAGCATCATAAATGGTAGGTGGGCTCCCAGTCTGGCCCCAACTCCCACGCAGCAGCCAGACTCATTCTGGGGCCACTGCAGGCAGAGGGAGCCCCGAGAGTCTCTGGACCAGGGCAGAGAACTGACCTCCCTACAGGAAATCAGGATGGTGTGTTCTCCATTAATGAGTCCTCGGGCAACCTCACCATGACCAAAGGCATCTCCAGACCTATGACCTTCAAGCTGGTGGTCAAGGTGGGTGCCAACATGGGGCTGTGGGAGGGGGTCTGGCCAGGCCTCCACATCACACACACACACACACACATGCACACACACCGTGCGCACACACACCACGCACACAGACACATGCGCACACACACCATGTGCACGCAGACGCACTGCGCGCGCACACATGCACACATACGGAGACACACATGACACGCACACACAGGATGTGCACACACATATGCACACAGATACACATGCACACACACGCGCACACACCACGTGCACACATGAGGGAGTTCAGGCTGCTCAGCCTGGTTCCTTCCCACTCCCCAGGGTGAGCAGGCTGACTTAACCAAGTACTCAGTGACCCAGGTTTCTGTGGAGGCCCAGGGGGCTGCTGGAGGCCAGCCGAGCTTCCCCCAGAGCCTGTACCGCGGCACCGTGGCCCCGAACCTGAACGCTGGTGCGGTCGTCAGGGATGCAGCCAACCCTTCTCAGGCTCTGAGACTCCAAGCTAAGGACCCCGATTTCCCGGTACGCAGGGGCTGGTGCTCTGGCCTGGACCCCCAAGGCCTGCGTGTGCGTGTGTGCGTGCGTGCTTGTGTGTATGTGTGCGTGTGTGTGTATGTGTTGTTGGGGCAGCCGGGACCTTGATGGCTCCCGGTTCCGAAACTCCCTTAACTCTCTGTACCCAGAACCTCAACTCGGCCATCACATACAATATCACCAACCACTCCGACTTTCGGATGGAGGGGGAGACTGTGGTGACCACGGTCATACTGAAGAATGTGGGAGTCATCTACGTAGAGGTGAGGGGCAGGTGGAGCTGGCCAAAAGTGACTGGGGGGACACGAAAGGGGGTAAGGAGAGCCAACCTGCCTGCTCACCTAGGTTGAAGCTAATAACACAGTGACGCTTGCCACGGCAACCACGGTGGTGGAGATTCAAGTTCGAGAACAGTTCATCCCCACAGGTGAGCCCCCAGGTGAAGGCTCAGTGTGGGTCCTGCCCAGGGGACAGGAATCTGGGGGTTGAGACAAGCCCAAACCCTGTACTGGGTCCCCAGGCTCCCCGACCCCCTCAGAGGCTGGAGTAACAACGGGACCCTCAAGCATTGTCACCTCCGAAGGCCTCAGGCCCCCGGGATCCTCTCAGGGACCCTCCACGTCCACCTCTGGGGGCGGCACTGGCCCATTCCCACCCTCGGGTACGACTTTGAGGCCACCTGCCTCGCCCACACCAGGGGGGACCCCCAGTGTGGGAACCAGCATGTCTCCCTCACCAGCCATACCCAGCATCGGGGGCTCACCAACAACCACAATGCTAGGACCGTCTCGGTCAACATCCCCGGGCTCCATCAGGCCCCCCGGGTCCACCAGGCCCCCTGGGCCCTCTCAGACACCCTCCACAACTACCTCTGGTGGGACCACTGGTCCACACCCACCTTCGGGTACAACTTTGAGACCACCTGTCTTGACCACGTCTGGGAGCCCCCCCAGTGTGGGAGCCAGTACCTCCCCAACACCAGCTATGCCCAGCACCAGGAGCTCAGCACCAACCACATCGCTAGGACCCTCTCAGATGACACCCTCAGGGTCCGCCAGGACTACGGGGTCCTCAGGTAGCCGCCCAATCTCCATTTACTCTAAAGTAAGGCAGGCTGACGCTCCTGGCCTGCGCTGGGCACTGGGCAGGACTGCAGGTGGGGCTCTAGCCTGGTCCCAAGAAGGACATCGTGTGGAGGGTTGGGCAGGCCAGCCACTCCACTGGTCCCCAATGCACCCCAAACGACCCTTCCTGTTGTATTTGGGCCTCTACATCCCACCTGGGGCTGATGGTCACTAAACACCCTGGGCACCACAGGATCTCATTGTGAACTTATAGACCTGGAAGTGGGGGATCCCTAGTGCCTGCCTGCTACCCTGACCAGCAGCCCAGAAGCCTCGGTGATTTGGGGGGTTCTAATGATGTGTGTGCCTGTGTTGTCAGCAGAGCCACCTGGGAGCGGGGGAGGCAGCCAGGTAGGCGGTGGCCACTCTGAGGACCAGCTCTTCTCAGTGGCAGAGATGGCTGTGCTGGGCGGCGTGCTGGGTGGACTCCTGCTTCTGGCCCTGCTGGTCCTGGGACTGCTCATCTACAAGCACCACAGACACAGATTCAAATGCTCCTCTGGCAAATCGCAGGTGAGAGGCGCCTAGCAGGGGCCACTTGGAGAGATGAGAGAGAGACAGGCAGAGATGGGGAAGCTGGGGAGATGAGAGGATGGAGAGCCAGGAAGGGGACCCAGAAAAGAGGGGGGCAGATGAAACTGTAGGTGAAGAATGGGGGAGAAGTGGAGAGATGGGGGGAAGAGAGTTGGGATGTAAGCACCAGAATCAGAAAGATGGAGCCAAGTAGGGAGAGGGGCAAGGAGGGCCCGGCTCAGCCTGTGGACGCTCCTTGACCTCACCTTGCAGGAACCCCTCTCTGGAGACTTTGACAACCAGTCCTTTGAAACAGACGAGGGCAAAGTCAACTGGGAACCCGCCCCCAGCCCCGCCCCCAGCCCCATTCCGGCCAAAGCTCAGCCCCCCAGCCCTGAACCCCAGCCCGAGCCGGAGCCGGAGCCCCGCGCGCTCCCCAGCCCCACGCTCCCCACGACTGCCCGGGCAGAGGACAGTCCCGCCGCCGTGAGATCCATCCTGACCAAGGAGCGGCGGCCTGAGGGGGGCTACAAGGCCGTGTGGTTTGGCGAAGACATCGGAGCTGAGGCAGACGTGGTGGTCCTCAACGTGCCCACCATGGACGACGCGGAAGACTCAGGCAGCGAGGGCAGCGCTGACGAGGACACCGACCCAGGCCCGGCCAGGGATGTCAGCAGTGAGCCAAATGACAACTCCACCTATGTTTAGTGCGACCCCGCCCACCAGCGGGGTTGGGTCCCCAAAGACCGACATCCCCCAATATTGCACAAAATAAAGTGGCTCTCTCGAACCCTTTCTGGGATCACTGTGAGTTTTGGGTTTTTTTTTTTTGAGGGGGAGTTCGAACCCCCAATGGTTCCTGCTGAGGCGTGTGGGGGTCGGTTGTGGAGCCGCATTTGGTGAGGGTCGGGGGCCAGGAGGCACACGGGGTGGTATGACTTCCTATAAAGCACCTGCTATGGTGGGGGTGTTTCCCGAGGTCGGCGCCAGCTGAGCCAGGCAGAAAGTTCCTCTCCTTGTCCAACCACAGAAGTGAAGTTTCTGCCCTGGGCTCTCAGACACGCCTTCGAACTTTGATTTTCCCTCGAGACCCGCATGGAGGGAGACCCACAGGGAGGGAGACCCACAGGGAGGGAGACCCGCATGGAGGGAGACCCGCAGGGAGGGAGACCCCCATGGAGGGAGACCCGCAGGGAGGGAGACCCCCATGGAGGGAGACCCCCATGGAGGGAGACCCGCAGGGAGGGAGACCCACAGGGAGGGAGATCCGCAGGGAGGGAGACCCCGCAGGGAGGGCGACCCACAGGGAGGGAGACCCACATGGAGGGAGACCCCCATGGAGGGAGACCCGCAGGGAGGGAGACCCCCATGGAGGGAGACCC